>NC_134687.1:18708389-19010889 GCF_050947455.1 Rhinoderma darwinii | reverse complement strand
GTCAGGATGACGTCAGAAGGCCGGCCTCCAGGGATGACGCTTCATCCCACGTGACCGCCTCTGCAGCCAATTACAGGCTGCAGCGGCCTCTGCAGCCAATCACAGGCTGCCGCGTCATACAGGAAGGTCGGACTGGAGGAAGAAGAGGGACTCGTCACCAAGACAACGACCGGGTATGTATGAAATGCTTTTTATTTTATTTTTAATCAGCAGCCTCTTTTCTCTATCAGTGACTGATAGAGAGAAGTGGCTGCCGATTAGTGTAATATATCTGTAATGTACTTCTGCCCACCCGGCCGTTGTTGAGCAACAGCTCCGTCACACACGGGCGGCACACGAATGCCTTCCGTGTGCCTTCACATTTTTTGACGGCCCCATTGACTAGCATGGGCCTCACGGTCACGGAATCTCTGACCAAAGTAGAACATGCTCTACTTTGGATCCGAACGGAGCAACGGGACCGTCAAAAAACCAGAGTGTGCATGGCCCCATTGAAATGAATGGGTCAGGGTGTTAGCCGTCAGAAAAACGTCTAGCACCCGGAAGAAAAAGACTGAAGTGGGCATGAGGCCTAAGTAAAATGTTAATTGTGGTGTTGGATTAAAGGAATTGTCTACATTGGACAATCCCTTTTTGTCAGACGGATCCCTTGATGCTAAGATTATCACAGGGTGTCCCACTACTTAATCCTTCAGCAAGCCACAATCTGTAGGGAACCCAACAGCAAGTGTTCAATTCCTCTTCAGCGCCACCACAGGTGAAATGAAATATTGCACTGCTTTCAATTAAATCAATAGCCTGTTCATGTAATGTATAGACATTCCAGCTGCCAGGTCCTCCAGAACAAGAGACACTCTTTGTAGATGAAAATCCTGAACACTAGACTTCAATTAACTCTGAATGTCCAAAAAGAGCATCTGAATATGGGTTTTCTAAAATCTTAAAGGGATTGGTCCAATAAGACAACTCCTTTCCATTTGACTTTTTAGGGCATATGGGCACCATAAAGGTGGGGTCTCCTCCTGGTGGACCCAGCCCATCTATGTATCACATCGTCAATCATTCAGACTTTGATGAAAAGATGAGCGCGATGCATGCGTCGGGGGAAGATTGAGTGGTGCATAACGTGCTATGAAGCCCATCAATAAGAACCTGGACTATTTTTTTTTTATATAGATTGATTTTTATAGAATATTCAATATAGTTTAGGAGACATTAACATAGTCTCAAAATACAATGAGTCAATTGACAAATTTTGAATGTGAAACATGCAAAAACTAGAAAAGTAACAGTTGTAAGGTAATAGGGGGTGAGGTGGAGAGGTAAATGGTCCCGGGGGACTGAAAAGCGTTTGTGTGGACATCTGTAAAGAATGCTTGGCCCACGGTAAGCGCGTTTCGGATAATTGATTAGGGGAATCAGATCTGCCTGGACGGATAGTAGACTGTGTCTAGGGGTCCCAGATTTTCTGAAATGTAATTAGGGTTCCCCATGTCAAGGTCGTTAGTTTTTCATGAGTTATATAATAATTTTTTCTTGATTTTCGAGAAGTCAAGGGTAGAGTTTTTTCTCATTTTAGGCAACTCCTTCTAGTATTGCCTCCCAATAATTCTTAATTCTTGACTTTATCTTCTGCTACTTTAACTAAGTGTCCACACAGAATTACTTGTAGACAATCACATCCTTGGAATGGTTACAAAAGCAGAAAATCTTTTTCCAATTTTTAAAACTCTAAGCCCACTTTTCATTAAAATATAGCAAGACTTCTAGAATGTTCTCAACCCCCTTTCCACATACACAGCAATAAGCCAATCCAAAACTTGACAACATACGGCACACAAACTGATTACTGTCATATTTTGAACCCATGTACCCGACGCGTTTCGTTAATGTCTTAGGCCCCATGCACACGATTGTAAAACTGCGGACCATACCGCGGTCCACGGATTTACGGACCCATTCAGTTCTAATGGTTGCGGACACATTTCCGTAGCGCTATGTATGGGTGTCCATGCCGTAGAACCGTTCCGGGAATTATGGAGCATGTCCTATTTTTCGTATTTCACGGGCCGTGCTCCTATACTTATTATGGGAGCACGGCCCGAAAATACGGGCGGACGTCAGCAGCCGGCCGTGCTCGCAATCGTGGGCTGTGATTACTGGCACGGTCGTGTGCATAGGGCCTTAATGAGTATACTGTACTATTTTATCTGCAAGAAAGAAGAAAGTAGGAAACCTTGACAGAAACACGGATCTTTCTGCACAATTATTATTATTTTCAAAGAAACGCGCTGCTTAGCAACTGATGCCTTACAAATCATATGCATCTACCTCCTGAGTGCTGCAGATATCATTACCAAGCAAATGTGATTCATCTGCTTGTCTCAGGGCCCGGTATATGTACACAATATTTTTTTAAGTTATCATCATATAAATAAGAAACAAGTTAAACAGAAACAAATAGTTGATAATTACCTCTCAACTGCAAACAAAGCCGACATTTATCAAAGGAAGTTAAATAGGTATCTACAGTACTAAATGGAAATGGAATTGATTAAAAAGGAATTTCAAAAATATTTCAATTTTTTTTTAATTTAATGTGGTGCATTAAAGGCTTAGACAAAAATAAGACCCTAAAGGATCGTAACCAGCTAGCTGAAATGTAAAGCAATATCACCGGAGAAATTAAAATGCTAACTTGTAAATGTGGCATTTAATAGCTATAGCAATGATGTATAGGACTGTAGCAGAGGCTCGGAGCTATGATTACTAGTTCTGGGCCTTCGTAAGTGAATAGCCAACCATTATAAAAGGCAACATTTTAACAGATATTACTCCTGGGAGGCTCATGCATGCTGAACCTGCCATGCTGCCATAGAGCCGAGCTAAAGATTCATCCGTCAACTTGTCCCTCTACGTAGGTGGCTATGTCCGGTAAGAATTGGCCATTCATCTCTTGAGTTAAGCGGCCTGTTGCCTTCAGCTTAATTGCGCCTATTAATGTTTTACATATTTAATATTCCACCTGTAAAGAATTATGTACTGTCGATATTAATAAAGGTGACGTTTTCAACAAAAGGGTTTTTGACACTTTAAAGGAAATTACCACCCAAAACTGTAACCGATTTACATTTTATTTACCTAGAAATCTTAGCGGCTATGAGCAATGAGGGGATTCTTTCCGGAAGGTTTGAAATGAATGCTGGAGATGGAGTTGATTGAGGAATTAGGAAATCATGAGGGGATGAGGACCTAGAGATAGTCGTTTTGCCATTAAAAGGAAAGTGGAGCCCACTAGAGGCCATTTGCCTAAAGCTCTATGTGTAGTAGATTCCTTGTCTGCTCCATAAACTGCTTTTGACAGTTGATCGACGGCCGTTGGTCTGACATTGAGTGAGCCGGGCACAGTGATTTAACTGGTCACAACCCAATGCCACAAAGAAGTTTCATTTTGCTCCAGGTTGGACCTGAGAAGGATGTGCGTAAGGCCTAAAGACCTTGTGCCCATGCTGTTGTTGCAGTTGACAAGCTCAAGTAGACTAATGATAAATGAGAACGTCAGAACTACAGGAAAGTAAAACTTTCAGTGTTGGAAGGAAGAAATCCCTTTAAATAGGGTATGTTAACATTTCATCAATGAGTGTAATCTCACCGTTTACAGTATTTCTTATACTCCACTCATACTCAAAGCTAGTAGAGAAAATGTTGCTGCTTACAATAGAATCTGTCAACACTGTGATGACAGACACACCCCTAACAGATACACTGAGCACCTAAACACAATGTCTCCTCTGCACTGCATTTTGGGAGCTTCTCTCTAAATTAGATGTAAACTATACAATGTTTAACGGTGAACCTATACTTTAAAGTGTTTGGCCCATAAAGGGCTTCAGAAACCCCCACAGCAGTAACAGCTGAAGGCGGCAGCCAGCCATACAGTTCCCCAGCAGTGGCCTCTGCAGGAGAAATGTAGCATTACATGATCATCATGCAAATGAACGTCCAACAGGCAAGGTCAGGTAGAAAGTAAGTCACTCTAGTAAAAGGGGATCCCAAGATAGGCACCCTACTATGCGATGTCCATATGCCCTAATAGGATATATCGAAAGGGGTTGTCAATGTGAGACAGTCCCTTAAAAATTTCCAATTCCCACGCCCGCATTCTGAAGTATCTGTAGTACTAAATTTTTTATTGTTCATTAAAGGAGTTGGCTCATCAGCCGATCGCCGTCAGTCCTGGCATAGAGCTGATTTTCCACCAGCAAAGCCGCGGCCAGCCAGTCATTTCCCCCACAACTGCTGCTGCAGAGGAAATGTAGTGTTACATGGCAGCCATACAGATGAAAGGCCGTCCATGTAATACTGTGGCAGCTCGAGTCTGCCACAATGGGTAGTTCTCAGTTCTGGCTCCCATAAAGGGGTCCTGAGTCCCCTTACAACTTTTCTATCAGGACTGATTGATGAAATGATGTATCTGGAGCAATCATAAACCTTGTATGAAATCTTAAGACTCAAATCCAAATACACCAATAAGAAATATTAATAATTCACAAACCGGGGATCAGATGTTTTACAAACCAAGATAAATGCAAAATCAATTAGTGATATTACTCAAAACTTCACAACAGATTCTCTTCCAATAAATAATATTTGGAGAATGTACTTTATAATGTTGCCAGGCAATTAATTCTAGCAGTGCAGTAAAGTTTTCTCTATATTTACTTCCGAAAATGCATTTATGTCTTAATGGCATGAAAATGTCTATCTCTACATAATTATGTCTCCACTTAGCCAGCTTAGTTTTATAATATGCAGTAAAATTGAACATTTCTTACACTAGTTTTGTATAGTGAAAAAGAGTTTGGTAGTTGATGGTTTTTTTTACTATAGGGGGAGTGCAAAATAACTGTGGAAACTTATTTACTGCCTAACTTCACTAGAATAACAGCATAGACATACAGTAATTAGTTTTACATACATTTGTAGCATCTCGTGTAGGCTTATTTATCTTTTTGGGGCTATTCTTTAGTAAATTTTTCAGATTTCTGAGTGACCACTTCTCTTCCTGTCCGGGTGACCACCAATCGAGTGCAGTTGGTGAATAAACCTTCTTTCCTCTAGACGTAGAGGATGCCCCACTAGTTACAGTCCTGGGTATAAACAGATCATGAGAGACCTTTGATATACTTATAAATAATTATTAGGTCACCCCTCTTCTAAACTAAAAAACCCTAATCTTGATCATCTTTCTGGGTATCATAGTCCACCCATTCCATTTAATACTTTAGTTTTCTGCCTTTGAACCTGCTCAAGCTCTACCATGTCTTTCTTGTACACTGGTGGCCAAAGCTGTACACAATATTCTATGTGAGGTCTGACTAGAGATTTCTAAAATGGTAGAACTATGTTCTTGTCATGTGTATCTATGCCCCTTCTGACGCATGACATGTTCTTATTTGCCTTGGCAGCAGCTGTCTGACACTGGTTGCTACATTTAACTTTACTGTTAACTAAAATTCCTAAATCCTTTTCCATGTCACTTTTACCCAGTGTTTTCCATTTAGTATATAATGGTGACAGGTATTTTCCATTCCCAGGGGCATAACCTCACATTTATTAGTGTTATATCTAATTTGCCACTTCTCTGCCCAAGCCTCCAACTTCTTCAGAATAATTTGTATTACAATACAAAATAGGGTCCAATACAGACTTTTGTGGTACCTCACTAGTAACGGTGACCCGATCTGAGTATGTAACGTTGATAACTACCCTTTATTTACTATCACTGATCCACTTACTCACCCACTTACAGACATTTTACCCTCGTCTCAGCATTCTCATTTTATGTACCAAACTTCTATGCGGCACATTATCAAATGTTTTGGGAAAAAAATCAAAATACATGACATCCAATGACTCACTCTGGTCCAGCCTAGAGCTTTCCTCCTTAGAGAAGCTGAAGATGCCGCAGTGTAACCCCAATTTACTTTAATGAAGCAGAGTTGCTTTATTGGACGCAAACCATTAACAAGTGTCGTGCTGCTTCCAGGAATAAGCAGCTGCATTTCTCTAATCCTATAAAAACCCCTTTAAGCAATATACCATTTAATTGACCATTTTTGTATTTCACTGATTGGCCATTCTAATAACAGTGGCCTATAGATTTGTGTGTGTCATGTCCATGACTAGAATATTTCCACAGATCTCTAGTCATGTTCGACCCGCTTGTGTCTCAAGCACAATACTGAACATTATTTAATTTCCCTGCCATGCATATACTACTCCTGGCTCATTTGTCACTCATGTCACATAGTTAGTACGGTTGAAAAAAGACATGTCCATCAAGTTCATCCAAGGGACAGGAGATAGAGAAGGGTAAACTATAGAACTTTGTTTAAGCCGCATAGATCCGCATAGATCCAACATGAACCTATCTGCCCTGAAAAGGAAAATATTTCCTCCTGATCTCCAGTGGCGATCAGACATGTAACAGGTTACATAGTTACATAGTTAGTACAGTTGAAAAAAGACACATGTCCATCAAGTTGAACCAAGAGATGGGAAACGTTTCTACAGATTGACATAGGAGCTAATATATTTTTTCATTCTAAGAAATTATCTTTGCCTTTTTAAAGCCATCTACTGTCCCTGCTGTGACGGCTCCTGCGGTGACTATTCCATAGATTCAGAAACAGGATTTCACCATATTATTTGTATGGCCCATTCATATATTTATATAAGTGTTAGGGATCTGCCAGGTACTTCATCTAGGTATACTCCTGGGATTAATCAATCCACACCTGAGGCCAGACCTGTTCGACTGACACCATCTCCCACCAACCAGGGTGGCAGGCTCAGGAGTGGGAGAGCCTATCGCGGCCTGGTCTGTCGGAGTTAGCTCCGCCCCCTGTCCTTTATTACCTGCCCTGTTCTCTCCCTCAGTGCTTGTAATTCTTTTGGATTCCTGGCCCCACTGCTGCTTGCTCCAGCCTGCTTCTGCCATGCTTCTGCCTTGCTGCAGTTCTGCTTGACCTGCTTTGCTTTGCCCCTGGCTTGCTTCTGTCTCCTTGCCCGCTTGGGTGTACTCACTTCGTCCTGGTCCTGACTGTCCGTTCGCCGCTCCGTTTCCTCGTGGCGTTCCGTGGCTACTGCCCCTTCCCTTGCATGTTCCCTGTTTGTTTTCCTGTGCACTTAGACAGCGTAGGGACCGCCGCCCAGTTGTACCTCGTCGCCTAGGGCGAGTCGTTGCAAGTAGGCAGGGACAGGGCGGTGGGTAGATTAGGGCTCACTTTCCCTTCACCTCCTTCCGGCCATTACATAATTACAAGCCTTTACCTAGTCTACCATTTCTCCTACGCTGACGCTATCATGGACCCCCTTGAGACCCTGGCCCAGCAGATGCAGGGCCTCTCCCTACAGGTCCAGGCCCTGGCCCAAAGGGTCAATCAGGGTGACGCTGCTTTAGTAGTACCCCTCACCTCACCTCTAGAACCCGACCTCAAGTTACCTGACCGGTTCTCAGGGGACCGTAAGACGTTTCTCTCCTTCCGGGAGAGTTGCAGACTGTATTTCCGCCTAAAGCCCCACTCCTCAGGTTCCGAGAACCAGCGGGTGGGTATCATCATATCCCGACTCCAGGAAGGGCCCCAAGAGTGGGCCTTCTCCTTGGCTCCTGACGCCCCTGAACTTTCCTCTGTTGATCGTTTTTTCTCTGCCCTCGGACTCATTTACGACGAGACTGACAGGACTGCCTTAGCCGAGAGTCAGCTGGTGACCTTACGTCAGGGTAGGAGACCGGTTGAGGAATACTGTTCTGATTTTAGGAAGTGGTGCGTAGCTTCTCAGTGGAACGATCCAGCCCTAAGGTGCCAGTTTAGGTTAGGATTATCTGACGCCCTGAAGGATCTGCTGGTTAGCTACCCCTCGTCTGACTCCCTTGACCAGGTTATGGCCCTAGCAGTACGACTTGACCGACGTCTCAGGGAACGTCAGCTAGAACGCTTCAGTGTGCTCCCCTCTGACTTTTCTGCGATCCCCCCCGAGGTCCCGTCTCCTCGCCCCTACACGGAGAACTCGGAGGTACCTATGCAACTCGGGGCCTCCATGTCCCCTCGACAACGTAGGGAGTTTCGCAGAATGAATGGTCTCTGCTTCTACTGTGGGGACGACAAGCATCTACTGAACACCTGTCCCAGGCGCAAGAATAAGAAGCCGGAAAACTTCCGCGCCTAAGTGATCATCGGGGAGGTCACTTGGGCGCACAGGTATTTCCCGTTAATGTGAAACGCAATAAAATTTTGCTTCCCTTTCAGGTCTCGTTTGCTGGCCGGTCTGCCACGGGCAGTGCTTTCGTGGATTCTGGCTCATCTGCTAATATCATGTCTGTGGAATTTGCTAGGTCTCTAAAGATGCCTTGTATTGATTTACCTTATCCTATCCCTGTAGTAGGAATCGACTCAACTCCCCTTGCTAATGGTTATTTTACTCAGCATACTCCTGTTTTTGAACTCCTTGTTGGCTCCATGCATTTGGAGCAGTGCTCTGTACTGGTGATGCAGGGATTATCGTCTGATCTGGTATTAGGTCTTCCCTGGTTGCAGTTGCATAATCCCACGTTTGATTGGAATACTGGGGATCTCACCAAATGGGGTAGTGAATGTCTTATGTCATGTCTTTCTGTTAACTCTATTTCTCCCCGGGAGGAGGTAAACACGCTTCCTGAGTTTGTTCAGGACTTCGCCGATGTGTTTTCTAAGGAGGCCTCCGAGGTGTTGCCCCCCCATAGAGATTACGATTGCGCTATCGATTTGGTGCCTGGTGCCAAGCTTCCTAAGGGTAGGATATTTAATCTTTCATGTCCTGAACGTGAAGCCATGAGGGTGTATATCCAAGAATGCCTGGCCAAGGGTTTCATTCGCCCCTCGACTTCTCCTGTAGGTGCTGGCTTCTTCTTCGTGGGGAAGAAGGATGGTGGTCTTAGGCCATGCATTGATTATCGTAACCTGAATAAGGTCACCGTAAGGAACCAGTACCCACTTCCTTTGATTCCGGATCTTTTTAATCAGGTTCAGGGAGCCCAATGGTTTTCTAAGTTCGATCTACGGGGGGCATATAACCTTATCCGCATCAAAGAGGGGGATGAGTGGAAAACTGCGTTCAACACACCCGAGGGTCATTTCGAATACCTGGTCATGCCCTTTGGGTTGTGTAATGCCCCTGCTGTCTTCCAGAATTTTATTAATGAAATCCTGAGAGAGTACCTGGGTAATTTTCTTGTTGTGTACCTTGATGACATACTGGTGTTTTCCAAGGACTGGTCCTCCCACGTGGAGCATGTCAGGAAGGTGCTCCAGGTCCTTCGGGAGAATAATCTGTTTGCTAAGACTGAAAAATGTGTCTTTGGGGTACAGGAGATACCATTTTTAGGGCAAATCCTCACTCCTCATGAATTCCGCATGGACCCTGCCAAGGTTCAGGCTGTGGCGGAATGGGTCCAACCTGCCTCCCTTAAGGCGTTACAGTGTTTTTTAGGGTTCGCCAACTATTACAGGAGATTTATTGCCAACTTCTCGGTCGTCGCTAAGCCTCTTACGGACCTTACCCGCAAGGGTGCTGATGTCCTCCATTGGCCCCCTGAGGCCGTCCAGGCCTTTGAGACCCTCAAGAAGTGCTTTATCTCGGCCCCCGTGCTGATTCAGCCCAACCAAGAGGAGCCATTTATTGTGGAGGTTGACGCTTCCGAGGTGGGAGTGGGGGCCGTCTTGTCCCAGGGTACCAGCTCCCTCACCCATCTCCGCCCCTGTGCTTACTTCTCTAGGAAGTTTTCGCCCACGGAGAGTAACTATGATATTGGCAACCGCGAACTTCTAGCCATTAAATGGGCTTTTGAGGAGTGGCGGCACTTCCTGGAGGGGGCCAGACACCAGGTAACGGTCCTTACGGATCACAAGAATCTGGTTTTCCTAGAATCGGCCCGGAGGCTTAATCCTAGACAAGCTCGGTGGGCACTATTCTTTACCAGATTTAATTTCTTGGTTACCTATAGGGCTGGGTCCAAGAATATTAAGGCTGATGCTCCGTCACGTAGTTTCATGGCCAATCCTCCTTCTGAGAAGGATCCTGCTTGTATTTTACCCCCTGGTATAATCGTCTCTGCCACGGATTCTGATTTAGCTTCTGATATCGCGGCTGATCAGGGTGCAGCTCCCGGGAACGTCCCTGGGGACAAACTGTTTGTTCCCCTGCAATACCGGCTGAGGGTACTCAGGGAAAACCATGACTCCGCTCTATCTGGTCATCCTGGCATCTTGGGCACCAAACACCTCATTACCAGAAACTATTGGTGGCCTGGGTTGCCTAAAGACGTTAGGGCTTACGTCGCCGCTTGTGAGGTTTGCGCTAGGTCCAAAACCCCTAGGTCCCGACCTGCGGGCCTACTACGTTCCTTGCCCATTCCCCAGAGACCTTGGACCCATATCTCCATGGATTTTATCACCGATTTGCCTCCATCTCAGGGCAAGTCGGTGGTGTGGGTGGTAGTCGACCGCTTCAGCAAGATGTGCCACTTTGTGCCCCTTAAGAAGCTACCTAACGCCAAGACGTTAGCTTCTTTGTTTGTGAAACACATCCTGCGTCTCCATGGGGCCCCAGTCAATATCGTTTCTGACAGAGGGGTACAATTTGTTTCCTTATTTTGGAGAGCTTTTTGTAAAAAGTTGGAGATTGATCTGTCCTTCTCCTCCGCCTTCCATCCCGAAACTAATGGCCAAACGGAAAGGACCAACCAATCCCTGGAACAATATTTAAGGTGTTTCATCTCTGACTGTCAATTCGATTGGGTCTCATTCCTTCCCCTTGCTGAATTTTCCTTGAATAACCGGGTCAGTAACTCGTCAGGGGTCTCCCCGTTTTTCTGTAATTTCGGGTTTAACCCAAGATTCTCCTCCGTCTCCCCTGGTTGTTCCAATAATCCTGAGGTAGAGGATGTTCATCGGGAACTGTGCACTGTCTGGGCCCAGGTTCAGAAGAACCTAGAGGCGTCCCAGAGCGCACAAAAGATTCAGGCGGATAGTAGACGTTCTGCTAACCCCCGGTTTGTCGTCGGGGATTTGGTCTGGTTGTCGTCCAGGAACTTGCGCCTTAAGGTCCCGTCCAGGAAGTTTGCTCCCCGATTTATTGGACCTTATAAGATCATTGAAGTCCTCAACCCTGTATCCTTCCGTCTGGAGCTCCCCCCATCATTTCGCATACATGACGTCTTCCATGCCTCCCTCCTTAAACGCTGCTCCCCGTCCTGGTCCCCCTCGAGGATACCTCCTGTTCCCGTTCTCACCCCTGAGGGGGTGGAATTCGAGGTGGCCAAGATTATGGACAGTAGGATGGTCCAGGGCTCCCTCCAGTACCTGGTCCATTGGAGAGGATACGGGCCGGAGGAGAGGACTTGGGTACCTGCCCGTGATGTTCACGCTGGGGTATTGATCAGGAGGTTCCACCTTCTCTTCCCCACTAAACCGGGTCCCCTTAGTAAGGGTCCGGTGGCCCCTCATAAAAGGGGGAGTACTGTTAGGGATCTGCCAGGTACTTCATCTAGGTATACTCCTGGGATTAATCAATCCACACCTGAGGCCGGACCTGTTCGACTGACACCATCTCCCACCAACCAGGGTGGCAGGCTCAGGAGTGGGAGAGCCTATCGCGGCCTGGTCTGTCGGAGTTAGCTCCGCCCCCTGTCCTTTATTACCTGCCCTGTTCTCTCCCTCAGTGCTTGTAATTCTTTTGGATTCCTGGCCCCACTGCTGCTTGCTCCAGCCTGCTTCTGCCGTGCTTCTGCCTTGCTGCAGTTCTGCTTGACCTGCTTTGCTTTGCCCCTGGCTTGCTTCTGTCTCCTTGCCCGCTTGGGTGTACTCACTTCGTCCTGGTCCTGACTGTCCGTTCGCCGCTCCGTTTCCTCGTGGCGTTCCGTGGCTACTGCCCCTTCCCTTGCATGTTCCCTGTTTGTTTTCCTGTGCACTTAGACAGCGTAGGGACCGCCGCCCAGTTGTACCTCGTCGCCTAGGGCGAGTCGTTGCAAGTAGGCAGGGATAGGGCGGTGGGTAGATTAGGGCTCACTTTCCCTTCACCTCCTTCCGGCCATTACAATAAGTTAATCATGTCCCCCCTTAGTCATCTCTTTTCAAGGCTAAATAGGTTTAGTTCTTTTAATCTTTCCTCATAACTTAGATTTTCCATGCCCCTTATTAGCTTCGTTGCTCTTCTTTGTATTTTTTCCAACTCCAGGGCATCCTTTCTATGAACTGGAGCCCAGAACTGAACTGCATATTCTAGTTGAGGCCTCACTAATGCTTTGTAAAGTTGTAATATTACATCCCTGTCCCGCGAGTCCATGCCTCTTTTAATACAAGACAATATCCTGCTGGCCTTTGAAGCAGCTGATTGACATTGTGCTGTTATTTAGTTTATGATTTACAAGTACACCCAGATCCATCTCAACAAGTGACTCCCCCAGTGTAGCTCTCCCTAGGACATATGATGCATGCAGGTTGTTGGTACCCAGATTCATAACTTTACATTTATCTACATTAAACCTCATTTGCCAAGTGGATTCCCAAACAATAAGTGTGTCCAAATCCGCTTGCAATTTACTAACATCTTCCATAGACTGAACTATATTGCATAGCTTGGTGTCATCTGCAAAAATAGAAATAGTGCTATTAATCCCATCCTCTATATCATTAATAAATAAGTTGAATAATAGTGGTCCCAGCACTGAACCCTGGGGTACACCACTTATAACTGGGGACCATTCAGAGTAGGAATCATTGACCACAACTCTCTGGATACGGTCCTTGAGCCAATTCTCAATCCAGTTACAAACCCTACTTTCTAAACCTATAGTCCTTAATTTATCCATTAGGCGTCTATGAGGGACAGTGTCAAATGCCTTTGCAAAGTCCAAAAACACTAAATCCACAGCGGCCCCTCTGTCTAGGCTTCTGCTCATTTTTTCATAAAAACAAATCAGGTTGGTTTGACAACTTCTGTCCTTAGTAAAACCGTGCTGGCTGTCACTTTTAATACTATTTTTTGTCACATAATCCTGTATATAGTCTCTCAATAGCCCCTCAAACATTTTCTCCATAATTTGTGGGAGAGGGTTTAGGAAGGTTACTGCCCCGCAGAGGAAATTGCACAGCAAGAACTTCAGACGACACAAGTATAAGATGCTGAACAGAACTTTACTCCAACAGAGACACAATCTTCTCGGTTACAATATTTGGTACATAAGCTTGACGGTTTTACTAATAAATAGGCTGTATACTTGTCAGCTTCCGATATGACCGGTGGGAACGGGACATTGTGTTGACTAAAGGTTCAGTCTCAAGTTAAACTTGTGGTGCAGGGGATCTTTGTTCTCATATGAAATGCTGAGCTAGCCATACGTCATTCAGCCTTGCAATACAAAGTCTTTTTGGTGAACCAGTCACTTAGTAGCTTGCACCCTACCTGGCAAACTCAACTGACAGCTCTCTCCCTGCCCGGCTATCCGATCTGGCAGCTCACGCCCTGCCTGGCTATACAATCTGGCAGCTCTCGCTCTGCCTGGCTACCCAACAGCGGCTCACGCGCCACTCGGAAAATTCACCCACTCTGACCTGACTTCTTCCTCCCTCTCCTGCTTATCCCACACACATCACCTTTCTTTCTCTCTCCTCCATCACTCACAAACTGTCACTATAAAAAAAAAAATCTCCTCCCATTTTTTTTAAAGGGTCCGCACACCAAAATTGACCTCTGACGCTAATCTGCCTTCACAGAGTCCCGTCCGTACAAAATATATAGTGCTCTATGGAAATGAGCCTGTTCTCCTAAGACAAATACAGCTGCATTACATAACATAACATTAGGTGCTTAACATATATACCGATATATACACCCTACAAGCATTCTATACATTTACATATGCACTGATATTTTGTTTGAAGAAATTATTATTTATTTCAGTTACTTATATAGCACCAACATATTACACAGTGCTGTACAGAGGTCCTCTTTTTTACTGTCCCCATTGGGGCTCACAATCTAAATTCCCTATTTGTATGTTTTTGGGGTGTGGGAGGACACTGGAGTACCCGGAGGAAACCCACACAAACACGGGGAGAACATACAAACTCCATGCAGATGTTGTCCTTAGTTGGATTTGAACCCAGGACCCCCGCGCTGCAAGGCAATAGTGCTAACCACTGAGCCATGATCTAAGCCTTTTAAGCAATCTACTGTTACTTCTGTGACCAAATCCTGTGGTAGACCAGTCCACAGTTTCACAGTTCTTAAGATAAATGTTGAATTAACAAATTCTGATGCAGCATAAGTGAAGACGTGCCTGTTACAGGAGATGCCAGTCCTGTATTCTGCTTCTCCCAGACATAGTTTCATTTACTCATTAGAGAAAGGATATATTTTCTTCCTTCTCAAACCTTGTATCAAAGAGGGAGCACAGTGACTGTCTATGAGCAGATCCTATTCACTTTTACATTACAGCTTAAACAGGGTTAGACATAGGCAGACAAGCAAGCTGACCCTCCCACAGGCTGAGAAAAGTAGATATAGATCCTAGCATGAAAAAAAAAACTCAGAAAGGTGCAGATTTTATACACTATTAGTGATGAAACGTCTCAGCACATTGAGGAATTGACTGCTTTGTTCAGAATGCATGTCATTTTTTTCCTTTTAATACATGTAATAGGCCTAATATTAGATCAAATCTGATAATTTGCTATTGTTACAGCCTTTATACATTGCTGATTATATAATTTTTTACAATATATACATTTAAGTATCCATAACTCACAATTATTCCAACATGAAAATGTGACTTGAGAACATTCCTTTGTCTTTACTAGAACAATGCCAAAACTTAAAAGTCAACTCAGCGCCGCTCATTATCACAACATTATGCTTTAATACCTTAGAAGATACATGAAAGGCGATCTTTTGATGTAAAACAAAGGCTTACCTCAACCAATTTGTTGGCATGTTCGCGAAACACTTGGGCGTACTCTTTTACTTCCTTCTCATTACCACTCTTTGCAGCCTCAATGAGAACCAGCAGGGGAACATTTGTCTCCAAGAAAGAATCCGAGATATGGTCCATTACTGCCTTCCGGAGCTAAAGGAGAGAAAATGGTTGGAAAATAAGATTGTGTCTTTTTATTGGGAAAAGTATTTAACATGTAAATCTGCAAAATTAACTTGTCTATATGCGAAGTGACTTTTAGAATATTTTTTCCTTGTATAATTGTTTAAAGACCAATCTCAGGGAGATGTACTAAAACGGAAAGAGTATAAACAGTCACTAATGATACTCAGAATAAATAACCCTGTAAAATGTACAGACGTAGCAGGTTAAAGTTTCTAATTTGCCACATGATGCCATCTTTTTGAAGACCATTAGGCAGTCCTCCATCTACTTAAAATATATACAGGTATGTCAACTGACACATGGCGTCATCTTCAACATAGTTGTCTAGGCACTGTTTACATCAGTGGCACCATCTGTATCAACAATGTATGTATATATATATATATATATATATATATATATATATATATATATATATATATATATATATATATGAATATATTATTTTTAAATATGTTTTGGTTTTTTTCACACAATGTACATCATGTACACTGGAAGCAAGAGAAAGTCCTGAATGGGACTTATACATCAAAATGTATATCATCTGAGCATTCCAAATGCCACTTTCATAATTGAAGTTGCACTTTTCCCTCCCGACAAAATTTGATGGAAAATCATGGTATCTATTGACCTCTATGGAATTCAGCCATATGTCCTACCTCTTCCACTTTTGACCCAAGACCTTCCATACAGCAGTGGGCCCCTGATCAAGAACAGTATGTGGGCCCCATACTCTCCATTAGCTCACCAAAAAGAAAAAACAGCCGTCAAAGTCTCTCTAACCATTCAACAATTCTGAGCCATTGTCAACAGCTCAGTCCATACATGCATTGCAATTGACAGTAGAGAGCTGCTTTTAAGGTGGCAGTGGGCCCCCTACTTGCTGGGCTAATGTGCCACTGCACAGGTTGCACCAATGGTATATCCGTCCCTGACTATATTTCCGCAGACATTGTCTATGTGGTTCCTAACTGCATATTGGCTCCCACTCGGAACATTTACACATGATTTCTTTGGTACCTATAATTGTATCTATTAAAAGTGTTGTCCTATTAGGCATATTAGTCAATATGCCGCTCAGAGAGCCTCCCTGTGCGGCATCTTAATGGCCAACATGTAATACTACGTTTCCCCTGCAGTGGCCGCTGCATGGGAAATGTATAGCTGCCCGAGCCTTTATCTTGGAAAATCATCTGTGATCTGTGTTGCAGTTCCGATATGAACAGAGTTCTCTATGGTGTGACAACACTTTTAAGATAATTTCCTAGCCAATAAAAAAAGTTGTGCAAGTACTTTGACATGAAAAGTAGAACTTACACACCGAGAACCTCAAGTAATTGTCTCTGACAATATGAAATATTGGGAGGCTCGGGGCAGGATATTACATTGCCCACTGGGTCACTTTGATGTATTGGATTTCACTTAAAATGTGTCTTAATATATGTCTATAGGTATATGTATCACACAACTGCCCCAAACCATTGCAATGCCAGAGCCACCTTATAGCACAGCCATAATTCAGAAAATTGGGGTAACTTACAAAAGATAGAGAGTGATGCTTATCAAACAATCCTTTATGACTCTCACATTAGATTTATTATGCAGAAAATAGAGATCTGTTTGTTTCACATTCGGAAATTCAGACATTTTCCGATGTTTATTTTCATTGTTAAATAATAACCTTTGTGCTGATTTTCTTACACCGATAATGTAACAACATGATACAATATATCAGTAACCATCTTGGCAGAAATCCCAGGAAGTTACTGTGGCAACGACAGCGGCAAGTCTTCACAATTTACATGTTTTATTTAAAAAAATATCAAAGATTTATGAGATAATCAGCATAGACCATAGAAGACAATGATGTATATATATATATATATATATATATATATATATATATATATATATATATATATATGTATTATCCTTTACATTAGAGAACAGCTTGTGTATCTTCACCTTTGTATCTGTATCTGTGTATCTTTCACTATTTTACAGTTCAGATGTGTAAATTATCTACATAAAAGTACACTTACAGTTTGTATTCACAATCCAGCAGGTTTCTGAGCTGCAATTTCCTAGCGCCCCCTGCTTGATCGGTGTATTAAAACAGCTTGTTCAGGTGATTTTCAGTCTGGGAAGTTTGGTCATTACACAGGACACTGTATAATAACCTGATACAGAAAAAATAACTTTCCCAGAATCCAGTTTAGTAGAGAAAAAAACAAGCTAAGCTGGTAAGGGTTTGTTTATCAACAGGCTCGGTAAGAACCAGCAGAATTGTGAGTTTAGCTCTGGAGTATAATACAGGCTGTAACTCAAGATAAGTATTGTAATGTTTTTTTCCAAATTTGCTACATTTTATGTATATTTTTTTGTAAATTTACAACACTTTAAGTAGATTTATTCTTTATGTAAATTGTCAAATGATATCAAAGGTCACCATACCCTTTAAAGGTCTTTAAAATGAGAGAGTTCAGTTTGCAATGTAACCAGTGCTTAAATTCAGTTCCAGGACCGAAGTCTGAAACGAGGAGGGATGACCCCATAATGGGCATGCTCCACCAGCCATCCCCTTCAGCAAATTCCTACCACCAAGTCAGAAATGCAGCCGAAACTGTTGGGGCCATGTTACATATTGTGAGCAGCATTGCAGTTCTATTTTTCAAAAAAGTCCCCTCCATCCTCACAGGGTGATCATCAGGTGATCTGGTTGGATTTAGTTTCAAAATTCACTTCATCCATGAACCAAGTTCAGACCAAGTGGAGACCCCTGTTGTACTAGATCAATAGTACAACAGATCTCTGAGATTCTGGCTACAGGAGAGGAAAACCTGTTTATAGGTCTAGTCCATATGGGCTGATAAGTACATACATTTTTATGGAGGGTCTCCTCTACCGTTAATAAGATGTACAGATGTAGCCATCTTTATCTTGACTCAGCGCACTAAATACACAGCGGCAACACACTTTAATTTGACTTTTTCAATGGCTTTTCAATGGCTTTTGTGGTTTGATATCACGCTGCAGCAAGTTATCAGAGTCAAGATAAACTTGGCTACATCTGTATATCACAGAAGTGTGATCATACAGTTAAATATACAACAAACTCATCAGCTTAAATTTACATTACATTGACTGTTCATACTAAAACATTAAGAAAGAAAAACCCTACCAAAACAACTGAAATGTTTTAGTGATCGTCATCCCCCTCAAATTCTAATTAATGTAGGGCCCACTTTTCTGAATAGGACGAGTCTTTGTCCCAGTACAGACGAGGATGACATATTTCTAGGATTTGCCATCAATATAATACACATACCTGACTGATCTAACCTCCGCTAATCTCTAGAACAAAGTAGCAGTGGCGCTAGACAAATGTCATGCCACTTGGTCTCCAGTTGTCTTGCTTGAGTTTTTTCTATAGGGCACATGGTCGGCCATTGTCTATAATAAAGCGGACATTGATGCCATAACCTAGCCATATTCTGTCAATGATGTCTGCAATGAGACAAGCTCTTTAAATTTATAAAAATGATATATGGCACTTTTTGGTTGCAACCACAAATGAAAACTAA
The DNA here is from genome assembly GCF_050947455.1 of Rhinoderma darwinii. Classification (NCBI taxonomy): domain Eukaryota; kingdom Metazoa; phylum Chordata; class Amphibia; order Anura; family Rhinodermatidae; genus Rhinoderma; species Rhinoderma darwinii. The sequence continues at coordinate 18,992,106 of NC_134687.1, read as the reverse complement.
AGAAAGACGACAAAAATAATAATAAAACACCTTTTAGCCGGTGTTAAGAACGTTACATTGAACATTTCTGCCTTTTGTCAGATGTTCATCCTTCTTGGGCGCCTTGCAGCTCGGCAGCAGCTGTAGAAGTACAAGTCACAGACTGTGCTGGAGAGCCACAGATATCCCACGCCTGATGTACAGTGTCTGCAGTCCTAATCACAGAGGAGCAAAGCTGACTGGCATTTTAAGCACATCCATGTGGCACAAAGTTCATGTTACTGGCTTGATATCAAAAGCACAGCGGACGCCACATACATGAGCTCTGGGAACTGATAAGATGCAAATGACAAAACAGATATGATGCTAATTAGGGATTTCCCACAGTGCATTGCACTACTGAGTCAGATAGGAGCACAGATGACAACATCTGAAGGACACTTTGATGCCTTTCAGGCTTATCTATATGTAACACATACAATAGGTTCCATAGGCATTCAATATATATGGAGGACGCCTTGTCGTGGTACGTGGGCAAACACAATGTGCGCTAAGATCCTCCCTATTGTAAGTAGATTTAGTAGTAATGTATATGTATTTATATTTAGTGGTTTAGGTGGCATTAGTGTTCGCAGTGTGCTGTTGCCATTCTTTTTCTGCTGTCACAGGCGTTCTTGCACCTTTATACATATTTTGTTTCATTTTGTTGGAATGTGCTGTTCTATATTTTGTTGTGTTTATGGTATCCATATATGTGGGGTTAGTGACTACCTCCATTTTTGATCTTGCACTCCTCCCATTCTTCCCTGGGTGATTTTAATTGATTCAATGCTGGTTCCTACCATCCCCAGATATATATGTAGGCTTAGTCCCAGTTCTGGGTGTATGTGCAGAGTAGGTCCCCACCTATGGAGGACTCCTTGTCGTGGAAGGTAGTCTCACACAATTTGATCAAAACGTGTGCTAAGAACCTCCCTATTGTAAGTAGATTTAGCAGTAATGTATATTTATTTATATTTAGCGGTTTAGGTGACATTGGTGTTCTCAGTGTGCTGTCGCCATTTTCTTGTGTGTTGTATATATATATATATTTTCACACACACATTCTCCAAATGTTCAAGAGTATGTACACATCCCTTTTTATTAGTGGTTTCAGCACATCCATTACTAATTGGTGTGTGTGAATTTAGTAAAATATAGGGCCTTGAATCATTAGCGGCAGTATGGGCTATGCTGAAAATCTCAAATGTCAAAATATACTTGACAAGTTTTTACCCTAGTTATGGGGTGGAAATGTCTAAGAGCAACATCAGATACAGTATGGCAGGCCAAACATAATCACAGGACCAGAGTGTTGTGTTTAGGCTTCGTTCACATCTGCGCTAGGGCGCCTTTCCGACGTTCCGTCTGAGCTTTCCGTCAGAACGGTGCCCTGACAGACACAAACGGAAACCATAGGTTCCATCACCGAGTACGCTATTGATTCCGGCAAAACAACGGAACCTCTACACAACAGATACAAATGGAAACCATTGGCACCAGATCCGTCACCATTGAAATAAATGGTGATGGAAATGGAAACCTATGGTTTCCGTTTGTGTCTGTCAGGGCTCCATTCCGACGGAAAGCTCAGACTGAACGTCGGAACAGAGCCCTAGCGCAGATGTGAACGAAGCCTTAACCCGTTAGTGACCACCCCATAGTGTTTTTACGACGGCCACTAACGGGCTTTACTCGGATGCAATAGCCTTTTTACGGTGCCGCATCGGAATAAATAAACAGAGCAGGGAGCCGTTAAATCTCCCAGAGGTAGCTGAGGGCTGGGGGCGTCCCTGCTCGACCGGATGAGATCAATATTAGTATTGATCTCACCCGTTTAACCCCTCAGATGCGGCGCTCAATAGCGAGCGCCGCATCTGAGTTGTTTTGGGGAGAGGGAGGGAGCTCCCTCTCATCCCACTGACACCCAGCGATAAGATCGCCGAGTGTCTGTCTTCTATGGCAGCTGGGGGGCCTAATAAAGGCCCCTAGGTCTGCCTGTAGTGTGTGCCTGCTAGGTCATGCCTGTGGCATGACCTAGCAGATGCTTGTCCGTTTTACACTGACAGGCATAATACACTGCAATACAGAAGTATTGCAGTGTATTATAAATGCGATTGTATGATCGCATATTGAAGTCCCCTAATGGGACTAGTAAAAAAGTTTTAAAAAAAGTTTACTAAAAAGTGAAAAAAATAGAAAAATATGAAAAACCCACTTTTTCCCCTTACAAACTGCTTTATTATAAAACAAAATAAAGTTCAAAAGTTACACATATTTGGTATCGCCGCGTCTGTAACGACCCCGACTATAAAGTTATTAAATAAGCTAACCCGCACGGTGAACGTCGTAAAAAATAAAATTCAAAAACATTCAAAATTTGCTGTTTTCTTTGAATCCAGCCTAAAAAAAATGTGAGAAAAGTTGTCCCGCAAAAAAAAGCCCCAATACAGCTGCAACGGCGAAAAAAATCGAAAAGTTATGGCTCTTCAAACATGGAGGCACAAAAACAAATAATTTTGAAAAAATGAGTTTTTACTGTGTAAAAGTAGTAAAACATACAAAATCTATACAAATTTGGTATCATTGCAATCGTAACAACCCGCTGAATAAATTTATTGTGTTATTTATACCACACGGTAAACAGCGTAAATTTAGGACGAAAAAAGTGTGGCAATAGTGCCGTTTTTTTTCTATCCCCCCCCCCCAAAAAAAAAGTTAATAAAAGTTAATCAATAAAATCTATGTACCCCAAAATGGTGCTATTAAAAAATACAACTTGTCCCGCAAAAAACAAGACCTTATACAGCTATGTTGACGCAAAACTAAGAAAGTTATAGCTCTTTGAATGAGACGATGGAAAAACGTAAAAAATGGCTTGGTCGTTAAGGTCTAAAATAGGCTGGTCATTAAGGGGTTAAAGAGGATGTCTCATGAAAACAAACCCCTGTCCATATTCCATATGAGATCACGTGGATGTCATAGAGAGTGGTCATCCTGCTCGTGATCGCTCTCTATGAGTCAGAGCAGGGAGCAGCTAAGTGCAAGATGTATAGCCAGCCGGAGCTTCCCCGGTGATGGTTGTAGGCTCTAGGTGCCAGACCCCCGGCGATCATCTGATCGCTGGACGGCTATCTTTAGGGGAAGGGTTGTCTTCATAAGACAACAATTTTAATGAGCAAAATTCATCTGTCCTCAAAGGCAAAACCTACAACCAAGTTCCAAACTACCTGTGAAATTAAAATCACCACGAGAAATGTTCATTGGAAGCTTTAGCTATTGTGTTTCCATGGCTGACCATCCACACACAAGCCTGAAATCCCTATGCACTATTTCTAGTCTATTTTAAAATATTTTTGATTTGTCCAAGGAGACAGCCATTTTGTTGACCCCTCCCCCACAGTGCCAGGGAATAGGAAACAGGTTGTTGTTCAAGGAGCATCAGACTTGTCTTATGTTATTCTTCTCACATCAGGATGTGACGCTCTTGGGAGGATGGATACAGAGTACATGGTGCATACAGTAGATGTGGAACCCTATCCTACTTGGATTGTCCTAGTGACAGACTCACTTTACTATTGTAATGGCACACGGGCGGACAAAGATAAATAAGGGCCCCTGTGCATAAACAGCGTGTGGCTAGTATGATTGCAAAAAATAATTTTCTTCTACACAAAACAGGTGGATAGTCATAATATCCCTTGCAGTCTAGTATCATGAAGGGATCTATGGTTATATTCTTCGTGATCCAGGGCAGTGCAGGGGCTTATGGTTACATCCCTGCTGGTTTAGTGCAGTAAAGGGTTTTATGGTTACATCTTTGGTGGTCTAGGGCAGTGAAATGGCTTATAGTTACATCCCAGGTGGTGATCTAAAGCAGCGCAGGGTTTTATTGTTACATCCTTGGTGGTTAAGGTGGAGAAGGTTTTTATGGTTACATACTTGGTGGTCTAGAGCAGTTAAGGGTTTTATGGTTACATCCTTGATGGTCTAGGGCAGAGAAGGGTTTTATAGTTAAATCTATGGTGGTTTAGGGCAGTGAATGGTTTTATGGTTACATCCTTGGTGGTCAAGAGCAGTGAAGGGTTTTATGGTAACATCACTGGTGGTCTAGGGCAGTGAACGGTTTTATGGTAACATCACTGGTGGTCTAGGGCAGTGAACGGTTTTATGGTTACATCCTTGATGGTCTATGGCAGTGAAGGGTTTTATAGTTAAATCTATGGTGGTCTAGGGCAGTGAAGGATTTTATACAGGAGGTAGCCGTCTTTATCTTGGCTTTTAGGGCAATGAAGGGGCTTATGGTTATATTTCTGATGGTCTAGGGTAGGAAACTAATAATAAAATTGTATAACTGAGAGCATCTCTGTAATTTATGAGAGACCCATGGATACTTGAGAGGAGCAGCATAACCACCTGTGGCAAGAGTAAGCCTCCCTGCAGCTGAACCAGCTATCCAGACTATATGTCCACCGCTATAGTGAGGTTCTCTTTGAATGCAGAATAGAAGTTAGTAACATAAACTTTAGTCTAGACTACTGGTAATCTTCAGTACCATAGACCAGTATTTCAAGAAAAACATGCTGCCCATTATTGTTCGTAAATATTGTACGGAAACAAAACCCATGTCATGCAGTTATAATGATTTTGCTGGGACCCATAGCTCATCAACAGATGATATCCACACTGTAACATGTCAGCGTTGGTAAAGTGGTTGTCATGGCAACCAAAACAAAATTCGGAATTCCCTTGACTTGAACGCAGGTGTGTAGTAGTGAGGTTCATGACCAAGTAGAAATATTCCAATTTAGCGGCTTTACAGAGATTAGGGACAGGATCACTAGATTCGACATAAACATGACCATCAAATGCAAGCGGAGATTGTGACAGCCTTCGGGATAACAATACATCATAAAGTGGGATTTCAGCAGGAGTCGAGGCCCTTCAACCAAACAGAAAATGGACAGTTCTATCATGGTAAACTTCAGTAAATGAAATGCACAGATTAAAGCTCTCCATATTTGTTTCTTACCAAGCTAGACTAGGCTGTTAAACAGTCTATTGTGCAGTCTACGTCTTGCTGCCAAGTTAAAATGTCCTGTTTTGTAGAACTGTCATTGTTTTTCCAGTATAAAGACAAAAGTAACTCAGGTATAGAATCAATTGTACACCATAAATATCTGCATTCTTTCAAAGCGGAGGTGGCTAGATATTCCTTTGAAACACATTCATAACTGTGCTACTAATTCTTCCATAGACTTTGTTATTTGTACAATGCCAGTTATTTCATTTATAAATGAATAGAGACTTTTACAAAATTCTTTATACTATAATCAGTAGATGTATTATTAGTCCCAGAGGCGTAGCTAAAGGCTCTTGGGCCCCGATGCCGAGGTTCTTCTTAGGCCCACCCCCCAAACTTCTCATGGCCGACGGCCCGCAGCTTTCAGTTGCATTGCTGGGTCTCCTAAGTGACCCAACCATGCAGCACTAGCCACCAGGGACGTCACTAAGGTCTTAAAACGTCAGGGGAAATAGCCCCAATACATATACCCTCCCAAAAATTTGTGTGCGTGTATGTACAGTATATGTGTATATAGGAGACAGCATCTCTAAAGCACTAAGACCCTATAGCTATGGATAGGATTAGACACAAGGGCCCAGCAGACGGTATCACACATGATGGGATTAGATACAGTGGCTCAGCAGACAGTATCATATGTGATAGGATTAAATATAGGGCCCAGCTCGCTGACATTGCGACTCCAGCGCTGGACCCAGGAAAGCTAAGTATAAGAATTGTTTTGCTTTTTTATGTGTTACTAATTATTTTTGTTTGTTTGTGGTTTTTTTACAGGTTGGGTTGTTGGACTACTTCGGATTCGAAGTCTACATCGATAATGTTGGTTTTTTTTATTCTAAAAAAAAATGGTTAATGAGAGATGTGTGTGGGATTTTTATTTCAATAAAATATTTTTTCTATGTCCTTGTATTTTTTTAAACTTCATTGTTACCACCTTAGAAATGTCCGCTGGCTGTTTGACAACGTCCATTACTAAGGCGGGGCTTAGTGTTAGCCAGGGCAGAGGCTAACATTAACTCCCATTATTAGCCCGATACCCACCGCCTCCAGCAGTACCGAGAAGAGCCGGGTACGATCCAGTACCGGACCATCTGTAGTGATGGAGGAGCATTGGCGCGGCTGCAGGCTGATATTATTAGGCTGGGAAAGCCCAAAAACTATGGCCCTTCCCACTCTGGTAATGCTATGCTGCTGCTCCTGTGTTATATCTGGCTGTTATAAAAATGGGGGAACCCCACATCCTTCTTTCCAATTATTTTTCACAACCAGCCAGACACAACATAGCAGCAGCAGCCTAGCATTACCAGCATAATAATACCAGCCCGCGGCCACCGCAGTCCCCGAACATCACTACAGATGGTCGGGTACCGGATCGTACCCGGCTCTTCCCGGAACCCCTGGTTGCGGTGGTTACCAGGGTAATAATGGGGATTAGTGTTAGCCTGTTCACCGGCTAACACTAAGCCCTGCTTTAGTAATGGACACTGTCAATCAGCCAGTGGCCATTACTAAGGCGGTAGTAATAAAGTTTAAAAAAAATACAGAGACAAAAATAGGTTTATTGAAATAAACCCCCCCCACAACCCTCGTTAAACATTTTGATAATAAAAAAGCCGACATCGAAGTAGTCCTCGAATCCGACGTAGCCCAACGACCGAATCTGTAAAAAAAAAAAAGAAACACAAAAAAAAACACATTCAAGCCTGCCATGTGAATTAATAACGCAGTCGACTGCGCTATTGATCACATCAAAACAACGGAACCGTGTTACAACGGTGGCAAACGGAAACCTTTAGCAACGTTTCTGTCACCATTGAGATCAATGGTGAGGAAAACAGAAGCTGAGGTTTCAGTTTGCCTTTCTGTTGAGGGGTTACGCAACGGAAACCTCAAACAGAACCCCTCAACGGAAGGGCAACGGTGATATGAACACAGCCTAACACATATGGTAGGCTTAGCGGCAGGGCCCATGTGCATGTGTTATACTGTTTGTTGGACCCTGTATCTAAGCCTACCACATGGCAGGCTTAAAGGTGTTGTCCAGTCCCCAAACATTGACGGCCTATCCTCAGGATAGGCCATCAATAGCTGATGGGTTGGGGTCCGACTCCCGGGACTCCGCCAATCAGCTGTTTTGAAGGGAGTACAGCGCTCGTACGAGTGCTGCTTCACCTTCATTTCCCTTATTTGCTCACACTGTGAATCGTTGACACGTCCGTGTCGGCGATTCACAGTGTGAGAAAGTGACTGGAATGAAGGAAAAGTAGCGCTCGTACAAGCACTACACCCCCTTCAAAACAGCTGATTGGCGGGGGTCCCGGGAGTCAGACCCCGACCTATCAGCTCCAGCAGACAGTGGTATAAAAACGTACTCTCTTCGGCCGCAGCGGATGTCCTGACTCCTTCCAGGGTCGGGATGTGCGCAGCGCATAGCGTTGTGACGTCATGCGCTGCGCACAGCGCTGTGACAGCAGGACCTTCGCTGTGCTCCGGAATGACGAGGGTAAATACTGTCAGTTACTATAGTAACAGGTGCCATTGTAGTTTATTACATAGGCCCCAGTTACTATCGTAACTTTCTGTAATGACGGGGGTAAGGAAACTGACAAGTGAGCCCTAATCTACCCGCCACTCAGTCCCTGCCTACTTGCAATGACCCGCCCTAGGCGACGGGGTACAACTGGGCGACAGTCCCTACGCTCAATATGTGCACGACAGACAAACAGACAAGGGTACACAGAAGCAAGGGAAAAGGGCAGTTGCCCACGGCAACACCGAGAGCAACAAGAGCAACAAGAGTGGTTATACCCACCCGATGGCTCTCAGAACCTGAGGAGTGGGGCTTTAAGCGAAAATAGAGCCTACAACTCTCCCGAAAGGAGAGAAAAGTCTTCCGGTCCCCTGAGAACCGGTCAGGCAACTTGAGGTGGGGTTCAAGAGGTGAGGTGAGGGGCACTACCATGGTAGTGTCAGGCTGGTTGACCCTCTGAGCCAGGGCCTGGACCTGTAGGGAGAGACCCTGGATTTGCTGAGCCAGGGTCTCAAGGGGGTCCATAGTAGTGTGAGGGACCAGGGTAGACTAGGTATATGGGCTTGTGATTATGTAATGTTGGGGGTAGGGAAACAGACAAGTGAGCCCTAAACTACCCGCCACTCAGTCCCTGCCTACTTGCAACGACCCACCCTAGGCGACGGGGTACAACTGGGCGACGGTCCCTACGCTCAGTAAGTGCACGACAGACAAACAGACAAGGGTACACAGAAGCTAAGGGAAATGGGGCAGTTACCCACGGCAACACCGTGAGCAACAATAGTGGTGAACGAGCCGAGTCAAACCAGGAGTGTACGAGGTACCAAACGCAGAGCAGGAGAGTAGTCAGTAAGCCAGGGTCGATATGAAGCAGGGTAAAATAGATCAAGAAGCTGCAGCAGGGCCAGGAAACCAAATGAGAAGAATCACAAGCAAGGAGGAACAGGAAAGGCAGGTATAAATAGACAGAGGGCGGGAGCTAGCTCCGTCTGGCCAGGCTATGATAGGCTCTCCCACTCCTAAGCCTGCCATCCTGAGTGGTGGAAGATTGAGTCAGTCTCCCAGACATAGAAGCAGGTGCAGACTCATTAACTATGGGCGTGGATACAGAAGCTGTGCCTGGCAGATCCTTAACACTTTCATTGATGTAATGCGGGGGTCCTCGGGCCCCCTGGCTTCAGCGCCAGGTGGCAATTGTGACCGCTGTGACCCCTATAGTTATGCCACAGATTAGTCCTTTATCTTTATGGAAAAAGAATACATACCATTAAGGCAGTCATGGGACCCAATGAATGGCACCTGATAAGACTGCCCATATCTCCTCTCCTCTATAGGTCGTCTAGATCTATGTAGTGGCCACATCCAATATTAGCAATCATGGGAGGTGGGGAACCTGCTTGAAAGTGAAGCCATATGTGTCTCTTTATACATGGGATGCGAAGAGGGATGATCGGGTGTGAACTAGTGCCCTTCATTCTTGGTTTAAGGGGATAGGAAGGTGAACTTCTAAGAAAAGGAAGTCACTTGTGTGTGTCGGTAATACCAACATTTAATAGAATTTTTGCTATATAATGCCATATTTTTATGTACTCGTATTAACATTTATTTTATGTAAGTTTGCAGTACATTTTAAAAGTTCCTGTCATGTATAAATCTGGGGTCCATCTGCTCATGGTCTCCTCCTGAGCTCTGACTAAAGGCCAACTGAAAGTGTAGGACTTAGTTTGCCTTATCTCTGTTGCACACAAAGCACTGAGAGAACCTTTATGCAGCAGCAAGATCCCTCCCAGCCAGAGATTAATCTACCTAAGCTCCTCTCTTTTCCCAAACTTTCTCTTTCTTATGTACTGAAGGACTGGATTTCTTCTAAGGCACATATAAAATATTAATTTTTAATACTTTTTGAAGATATAAATGTTGCACTTTATTTTTTATAGAATAAATTCCATTTTATATTTTAAATCTGAATATCCCTTTAGTGACGTTATTGATAACTACACGTAGGTAGAACCAAGAACAATTTTTTTTCCCACATTTTGAACTGAAATTACATTTGACATTTTGGCTTTTTATTGAAAAGTGACCCCTATGGTCATCACAACAGATGGCAGACTGTGCTACATCACAGTACATGTCAGTATTAAACTCAAACCAGATACTGTTAAAAAAAAAAAAAAATCAATGTTCTCTGTATCTTAATATCTCAGTATTCTCAACTCTTTTAACTTTATATTTTGCTTACAGCAATTTTGCAGAAAATCATCGGTCTTCGAGACAAGACCCAGATTTACAGTCTACATTTTGAATTTCTAATATTTTATAAATTGTCTAGTCCAGAATCAGTACCCCTCAATAATGTAAAAGGTGCCCTTACTATATGTGTTTACCTAGGTTGCCAATGCACATTTGTATTAATGAGTTAAATTAAGCCCAACTACAGCTTTCGGGGCTAGAATTAGCAAACGCATCCAAAATGTATTCTTAATGAGAATCCACAAACCTTTGAAGATTAAGCACCTGTTCTACCGCGGAAAGCAGATGCTGGGGGGGTGGGAGGTATTACTAAGAGTGATGGTATACATTTTTACCTTTCCCTAAACATAAACAAAAATCAATGTCAAACTTTATTTTTTATTTTTTCAAGAGTTTGCTTCAAGAACCGAACTATAATTGAAGTCCTAAGCAATTGAATGGCTGCTCATTCTCAATCAATCCAATAACACAGCCTAAGGCGTCTGTACTTTCTTTAAAGTTTCATACTAACAACAAAGGCAGAAAAATCTTCTGTTTCAGTCAACTTACATTGCAGAAACGTCAGGCTGCCCAGTGTTTGGAGGTAAAGGCGCTAACAGGAATGATTAAAAAATAAAGGACCTGGAGAACAGATTTAATCCTAAATAAAAAAAAAAAAGGAAAATGACTTCTGTTCTAACACAGAGTTTTTTTTTCAGCAAAGTCAAAATGGAATTTTGAGCTACAAGCTAAATAGGGCACTAAATAGTATGAACATTTACTTAAAACAGTTGTCCATTCAGGACTTTATACTTTAAGCAAACGTCCACTCGGGACAAGCTCAGTCCATAAGTCCTATTAGGGCATATAGATGTAATAGAGGGAGGAGTACCTGTTTAAGACTGTCTCCTATCGGCCTGTGTCACAGCACGGCGTGTGGACCCACTGGGCCATACCGCGTAGCGGGATAGCAGCTGGCCAAACCGGTACAGGCAATGTCTATAGTTCTGAAAGGGTACATGAGGTAACGTAGAGAGTAGTGGTGGTTTCAGGGTGAGATGAGGCTCCAGCAGTAGACAGACACCCAGTGTGGTGCAACACAGTAGATGCAGCAGAGAGCACAACAAGACTCTAACACCTCAAGGCACAGGGGCACGGTAGCACGGGATACAGGGTACAGGCAGCAGGAACGGGAAATACTGGGAACTGGAAAATACTTAGGAGACCATTTGCGAATACAAACTAGGGTAACAACAACAACAACGCTCAGGCATTGAATGGAAGGGCATAGACCCTTTTATATTCCAGAGGCATTCTGGGCTAATTTGCAGCTATTCTGCATGTGTGTATACTGGCCCTGCGGGAGCCAGTATCACGATGCAGAGGTGAGTGCTGGCATCTCCCGGGAGGGAGATGCCACCCGGCACTCACTCGTCCATGGCCGCGACCATCAGGGGGTAAGTAAGGACGACAGTCCGCGGCCATAGATGATACAGTATCCCCCTCTTACGGCCCCTCTTCCTGGGGCCAGAACGGGAGAGAAACTTCTTCACGAGGGCAGGGACATTGATGTTCTCCTCTGGCTCCAAGGACCTCTCCTCCGGACCAAATCCCCTCCAATCCACCAAACAAAAAGTTCTTCCTTCCACTTGGTGTCCAAGATCTTCTTCACCTCGAATGTCTCTGACGAACCGCTAGGGGACACTGTGGGACTAGGAGTCTTGGTGTAACGGTTCAGGACAACAGGCTTCAGCAGAGAGACGTAAAAGGAGATTGGGATCTTGAGGGTGGGAGGCAGCCAAAGCTTGTAGGAGACCAGGTTGATCTGCAGCATAATCTCGAAGGGTCCAAGGAACCTGGGAGCAAACTTGCAAAACGGCACCCTAAGCCAGATATTCTTAGAAGACAGCCAGACCTTAGTACCTGGAAGAAACTGGGGAGGCTCTCGTCTTCTTGTGTCTGCCTTTCTTTTCATGCGATCAACCACCATCAGAATAGAAGATCGGGTCTGCTGCCAGATTTGTAAAAAGTCACGGAATGTAGAATCAGCTGCAGGCACCTGGGACGTAGTGGAAACGGTGAGAGGTATTTGTGGGTGTTGGCCGTAGACAATAAAGAATGGACTGGAGGCGGTGGACTCACAAGTGTAGTTGTTGTAGGAGAGCTCAGCCCAAGAAAGCAGCTGCACACAGTCATCATGCTGCCTGGAGATAAAGTGTCGTAGATAGTTCTCGATAATCTGATTAATTCTCTCAACTTGACCATTGGACTGGGGATGGTAGGCTGAGGAAAAGTCCAACTTCACACGAGGAGTCCGCAGAGGGCACTCCAGAACTTTGAGGTGAACTGAACCTCCTGATCCGACACAATATGCAGAGGCAAGCCGTGCAGACAAAAGATGTGTTGGATGAAAAAATTGGCCAGTCGGGAAGCAGAAGGTAGACCGGTCAGTGGAACAAAATGAGCCATCATGGAGAATCGGTCCACCACCACCCAGACTGAACAGCATCCAGCAGAGGGAGGCAGGTCCGTGACAAAGTCCATAGCAATATGTTGCCAGGGGGCATCGGGCACAATCAGTGCCTGGAGCAGGCCAGCTGGTCTGGAGTGGGTAACTTTATTTGCTGTGCACACCGTGCACTAGGAGGCAGAGTCTGTGACGTCTTTGGGCAGCGTGGGCCACCAGAACTGATGGGCAATCAGGTCTCGGGTCTTATGGGCACCCGCGTGACCTGCCAGTTTGGAACTATGTCCCCAGCGGGGTATTCTTCTTCTGTCTGCCAGACGCACAAAAGTCCTATCCGGAGGAATGTCTCTAACTTGCAGAGGGTTGACAGGGATGATGAAGGATGGATCAATGATATTATGTGGGGACTCCATAGTGTCCTCTGTCTCGAACGACCTAGACAAAGCATTGACCCTCACATTCTGGTTGGCAGGGCGGTAGTGGAGCTCAAACTGGAACTGAGCGAAGAACAGCGACCACCTGGCCTGACGGGTGTTCAGCCGAGGGCCGTCTGGAGATAGGTGAGGTTCTTGAGGTCCATGAATATTAGGATTGTATGAGCTGCACCCTCTAGTAGGTGTCTCCACTCCTGCAGAGCCAGCTTGATGGCCAGTAACTCCCGATCCCCAATCGAATAGTTGCGCTCTGCGGGAGAAAAAAAGCTTGGAGTAGTAGCCACATACCACATTCTTGCCTTTGGGTTCTCTCTGGAGCAGAAGTGCACCACCAACAAAAACTGCAGAGACACATCAGGATTATGGAGGATTGAGGCTGACGTGAAGGCCTTCTTTAAGCTCTTGAATTCGGCCTCTGCTTCTGGAGTACACACCTTGGCGTTCATGCCCTTTTTGGTGAGGGTAGAGATATGAGCTGTCAATGAGGAGAAGTTGGGGATAACAACAGCCAGTAGAAGTTGGCAAATCCCAAGAAGTGCTGTATGGCCCTTAAGCCTTGAGGGCGTGACCATTCCAAGACAGCCTTTACCTTCTCAGGAACCATTTTATGACCTTGATCAGAGATGATGTAGCCCAGGAAGGGTAGAGACTCTCTCTCGAACACGCGCTTCTGCAGCTTGGCATATAGGCGATTCTCCCTCAATCTAAGCAAAACATGGCAGACATGTCTTTTATGAGTCGCTGGATCTGGGGAAAAAATCAAAATGTCATCGAGATACACCACAACACAGACATAGAGGGGATCCCGGTAGTCATTGCAGGGTCGGAGAGATCCGTCCTTCTTTTTAACAAAGAAAAACCCAGCCCCGGCCGGGGATGAGGATTTGCGTATGAAGCCCCTCTCTAAATTCTCCTTGATATAGGTGGACATAGACTGGGTTTCAGGTAAGGAGAGAGGGTATACTCTACCGCGGGGAGGAGGCGAATCAGGAACCAAGTCAACAGGACAATCACGCCCGGTGTGGAGGCAACATCTCTGCCTCCTTCTTGCTGAAGACATCAGAGAACTGAGAGTAGCAAGGGGGCAACCCTGCCAATGACTGATGCAGAGGAGGCTGAACCGGATGGATATGCCCCAGGCAGCAGTTGAGGTACTTGGGACCCCACTGGAGGACCTCTCCAGAGTTCATATCCAGGACTGGGGCGTGTAGACGGAGCAAGGCAAACCCAGCAGCACAGGGTTGACTGCCTTGGGCAGGACAAAAAAGGACATGAGCTCGGAATGAATGGCTCCCACTTGTAGACTTAGCGGTTTTGTAACAGACAATATTGGGTCAGGCCGCGACAGTCCATTTACTGAGGCAACGATCAACGGCTTCTCCCAAAGACTTGTAGACAAGTGGAGGAGATCCACTAGGTCTCTGCGTATAAAATTGGCTGCAGAGCCAGAGTCCAGATAGGCAGAGGCCAGGTGGGTCCTCTTGCGAGTGACAATAGTCACAGGGATAGACAGCATGGAAGACAGTTGTCTGTCAAATGCTGTGTCGCCCAGAGTTGTCTCCCCAACCAATCCTAGGCGTTGGAGTTTTTTGGCTTCTGGGGACGCAGGCACACGACATGTCTTCCGAGGCCACAATATAGACAAAGTTCAGAAGTGTGCCTGCGCTGTTTGTCTTGGACAGTTAGTTTAACCAGTTCAGGACCGGGCTATTTTGCGCCTTCAGGACCAGACACCGTTTAGCCATTTTTAGCACGTGTTAGTTAAATGGCTATAACGTTTTTATTTGTTGGGCTAACGACGTGATTTTTGCGACGTTTTTTCCGTAGACAATGCAGGTTTCATTTTTTATCGTTTTTATACACACCTTTTTTGCGATTTTAGAATTTTTATTCATAAAGTTTGAAAATAATAGTAAAAAAATAAGCTTTTTTACGTTTCAGCTATTTTTTTGGGGTAATAACATAGTTTTAACCTAAAATAGACCTTTTATTTGTGATCGTCATTGTCTACCGTAAATTTTAATATATTACATGTCTATATTAGGGTAATTGGGTCAGCGCTAGCGTTACAACAATGATTGGCGGGGGGAACATGTTTTTTTGGGGTGGGTATTTTATGTGTATTTATTATTTAATTTTTTTTTGCACTTTACTTTATTATTTTTTTATTACGATGGTCTGTCCCCCAAAGGTCAAAAAAGACCTTTGGGGAACTTTATATATATTTTTTCTTTCTTTTACACCATCTTTTCCACTGTAACTGGAGCTGCACAGCAGCCCCAGTTACAGGGGAAATCAGCCCTCTCATAGTGACGATTGTCACTAATAGGGCTGTGCTGGGTCTTGTAAGACCCAGCAGCAGTCTGTCACTAACGGGACCCGGCGATCATGTGACCTGTCACATGATCACCGGGAGGAATAGAGACAGCGCCGCTGCTGCTGTCTCTATTCCTATACACAGCGTTCATTGAACGCTGTGTAAAAACACATCGGAGAAGACAGAAGCAGTGAAAGCTGCTTCTATCCTCTCCTCAGGGTCCCCGGCAGTCACTGACAGCCGGAGACCCGACATTCAGCTGCCCGATCGCGCGGGCAGCAAGTTAAAACCCGAGCCGTAAAAAGTCTATGGCTCGGGTTTTAAGGACCCTGACCGCAGGCCGTAAATATACAGCCAGCGGTCGGGAACCAGTTAAGTCGATCCACCTGCATGGGTACCTCGGACGGAGCAATAGATGAGGACAAGAGTGGTTGCTGGAAGTTGGGAGCCAACCTAGGAAGTCTTCTCTCTCGACGAACCACTTGGGATCTTTCCCTGAGCCTCATATCAACCCGGGTAGCAAGTAAAATGAGGTCTTCCAAGGTAGGTGGTAGGTCACAGGCAGCCAGTTTGTCTTTGATCTTAGATGACAGTCCATACAAGAAGGAAGCTACCAACGCATCATTGTTCCAGGACAGCTCACCTGCCAGGGTCCGGAACTGGATGGTGTACTCGCTCATGGAGGTGTCCTCCTGGCGAAGGTTCAGTAGGGAGGCAGCTGCCGACGAGACTCATCCAGGCTCCTCAAACACAGTGCGGAATAACCGCAAGAACCCCTAGAAGTCACGGGTCTCAGGTCCCTGTCATTCCCAGATAGGTTTTGCCCACGCCAGGGCCTAGCCGGCAAGCAGGGAAACAATGAAGGAGATCCTGGCTCCATCTGGGGGAAATGTTCTGGCATGCAAGGTGAAGTGAATATGACACTGGTTGAGAAATCCCCTGCATGCGCTTGCGTCACCATTAAAACGAGGCGGTAGTGGCAGCGAGAGCCAGGGATCAGAACTGGTGCTGACAGGAGGTGAAGCAGGAGGATCAGCCGGAGAAACTGGAACAGGAGCAGAGGAGGAAGCAGCTAGCGCCCCTAGCTGTAATGCCATGGCGTATACTGCCACAAGAAGTTGATCCTGTCGTGTTAGCAGGTCCTGCAGATCCGCTTGCATGTCTTGAGAAGCTGACAGGCCCTTGAATTGACAAGCGGGGTCCATGGCCTGAGCGTACAGTCACGGCACGGGGTGTGGACCCACTGGGCCGTAACGCGTAGCGGGATAGCATAGCAGCTGGCCAAACAGGTACAGGCAATGTCTATAGTTCTGAAAGGGTACCTGAGGCAACGTAGACAGTAGCGGTGGTTTCAGGCTGAGATGAGGCTCCAGCAGTAGACAGACACCCAGTGTGGTGCAACACAGTAGATGCAGCAGAGAGCACAACACGACTCCAACACTTCAAGTCACAGGGGCACGGTAGCACGGAATACAGGGTACAGGCAGCCTGAACGGGAAACACTGGAAACTGGAACACACTTAGGAGACCATTTGCAAAGACAAACTAGGGTAATGACAACAACGCTCAGGCATTGATTGGAAGGGCAGAGCCCCCCTAATTTGCAGCTCTTCTGCATGTGCGCGTACTGGCCTTTTAAGGCCGGGCACGCGCATGCGTGCACACCTTATGGGAGCCTGTTTTACGATGCAGAAGTGAGTGCCGGGGTCTCCCAGGAGGGAGATGCCACCCGGCACTTACTCGTCCATGGCCGCAGCCATCAGGGGGTAAGTCAGGACGACGGTCAGCGGCCATAGACGTTACAGAAGGAAAGTAAATCTGGAAAAGACTTGTTGGACTTGATTATAGACTAACTCCACTTGAAACATGAACATTTGGGTGTTTCTACAGCTAATAAGAAGCCCAATTTTAGTATTGTAAAAAATTATTCAAGTGGATCGGTCAGAAGGGATAGACATGCTGATTTCCGTGTGTTGCCACTTACTAATTAATTTTAAGTAGCTGAGTATTTAAAAGTTATATTTACAGTGTGTGGCCAGCGGCGCAAGTATGAGCCCAAGTATATTCCTATGTACATGCTCCCCCCGCCCTCCAGACGTTGATTGACACTTTTCTACCTATAACTGATCATAGGGAGAAAAGTGTCAATCAATGGCTGGAGGGCAGGGGAGACCAAGAAGCATGAGTATATGAATATATTTGGACTCATACTGACAGCACTGCCCGCATATCGCAAATATAACTTTTAAATAGTCAATACGTAATATTAACTGATAAGTGACAGCATGCTGAAATCAGTGTCTGTCTCTTCTTCATGCTGCCCTCAAAGAGGGCAGCATATCTGATGGATCCGCTGTCATTACAGAGCTCTCTAGAGTTCAAAATGAATAACAAACTCAAGTGTCAAGATGAGTTCAGGTGGCTACCAAACAACAGGCCTACACCTTATAAATAACCATACTGGATCGTCATGTTCTTGTAGAGATCAGCATAGTAACCTTCCATGCTAGAAAAGTGTTTGTGGCGCAACCAAGTATGGACTTGTCATAATCCGAGGACCATGTGAGTCACATAGGCACCTGGGAACCAATGCCCACAATGGCCACGGGGTTTTATTTTGGCTTTTGGTTTTTTTAAGTGCCACCATGTACACAACAAAATGGCAAAAATAGAGTAACAAAGAATCAACTGTTCCACAACTTTCACACAATAGGACAGCAGGAGAATATCTGAACAGGCAATGACTGGCACAATATATGATGGAGAAGAGTCATTCTGCGCTCGTAGATCGATGTAATGAGCATAAGGCCACTTTCACACAGCAGTATTTTGATAAGTATTTTCCTTCAGTATTTCTAGGCCAAAACCAGGACCCAAACATACACAGAGAAGTATAATGGAAATATTTGTAGCTCTTCCGTGTTTGGTTCCACTCCTACTGTT
Organism: Rhinoderma darwinii; assembly: GCF_050947455.1. Lineage (NCBI taxonomy): Eukaryota > Metazoa > Chordata > Amphibia > Anura > Rhinodermatidae > Rhinoderma > Rhinoderma darwinii. The sequence goes on along the minus strand of NC_134687.1, from coordinate 18,974,082 downwards.
GGCTTCCAAATACTAAGGCAAAATACTGCCCAAAATACTGCCATGTGAAAGAGGCCTAAAAGTAAAAAGAAATCTCCCAGACTTGCAAGGTGGACAATTTCTCAACCAGTGATGTATCGGTGGTGTGGTCTTAGAGTTGTAGTGCAAAGGGACTAATGATTTGGCCATGGTTAACAGATGGAGCCTAAAAGTTTTGGGGGACGTCTGGGAAGGTTTGGAAGTTCAGATGATGCTGGGGTAAGGTGAGAAAGCACATTGGTTCATCATGATACATTGAACAGAGGTTTCAAAGGGTCACTAGATGATTTTCAATGGAATTTGTTCGGAATTTTTTTTGGTATCATTACATAGGAAACTTGAATTTTGGTGAAATCAAAGGATAACATGAAGCCTGAAACCTCCTCTTTATTATGGTTAGGGTGGCTATTAATATACTATTTATCAGTCATTAGTGTTCATGTACTGTTTTGCTTAGACATCACTTATCTGGCATTGAGAGTGCCAGGCTCCTGACCTGCGTATTACAAGCCGTCATAGTAATTTCCGAGTTACTGACTATTTTTTGCTTTCTAACGTCCTTGTACACAAGATGTAAAATGAAGTTAACGGTTTTTCTATATTCTGCTAGGCCGCAGTCTTTTTGCTATGAATCAAGCGAGTCTCTACGGAGTGACTTGACAAAATCATTTCTTAACAGTGACAGCCATACGAGATGAGGGCATTCTTCCCGCAGCTTAAATGGATATATGACAAGGGAATATTAATTACACAAGACAAGGCATTTAAAGGCATTAGCTCAGCACCACAAGTCTATTTTATTCAATTAGGGTTATTCATCAATGTAAATAACTGTTGGAAAGCTATAGCTAATCTCATGTTTTCCTGTATTTCTTTCTGCCTCTTGGTATTTCGAGGGAGGGCAGCCAAGTAGAGGGCACATGAATATGTAACTGGTAGCATGTCGTTCTGTAAATATTACAGCAGAATGTATATGGAAGCCAAGGTAGGAACCTCATATTATATTATGTTAATGATGCTGTTTAATACAGAAATTGGCAATACAATTTATACAATACAGTATAGGAATCTGGAGAAACCCAGAGGATCAAAAACATCTAAGGGCTTGTCTGCATAGGACAACCCTTTTTCTTTCGAAGGGTCTCCATCAAAAAGCTGTTTAGCTGATTACAGGGTATGTCTCTGCTGGGATCCCCAGTGATCAGCTTTAATCTGTGGAAGAATCCAGCAGTATGAACTAACCCCTGCAGTGCCACCACAGGGGAAACTAAGTACTACACAGTGCCCATTTAAATCAATGGGCTGTCCATGTCAGTGCCTTTAGCAGCTCCTTCTGGTGTGATTTAGGAGCGTTGCTGGGTGTTTTGAGCGATCAGATGTCTTCCGTCTCGCAGCATGAGACTGTAACATGTTTCCTGCTCCTCCCCCCTACCCTCTCTCAGCAAATGATACAGACACTGATGGAAAGATACTGCAGCTGCATACCACTACTACCTCCTCCTGATGTTCTACCTTCCCTCTCACAGCACAAGTGTAGCACTCACTTTTTGATGACTGAAGGGGGTTTATGAACATTTTCAGATTTTCAGAGAACCTACAAACAGGAAAGCGGAATTAAAGGAGTTTTTTGAGTTATTAAAAAAATTGGCCAAGGTAAGAAGGATGCTCTAAAAAACAAAAAAAGAAAAGCATTACCCATCTCACAGAGCCCCGCCGCTCGTATACTCACATGATCGCTGCAGACAATCACTGGTCTCAGCGATCCTGTGCCATATACCCACTGAGAGCAGTGATTGGCTGCATCAATCATGTAGGTATACAAGCACGTCATTGCTACAACTATGTCAATAAACAGCAGTAGAGAGGAGCAGAGCAGCGGCACTGGAACACAGGGGATCTGTGAGGTGAGTAATGGCTCTTTGTTTTAATGCATCCATCCTACCCTTGTCCTTTTTTAACTCAGGCCCCATGCACGCGACAGTATTTTCATCTATCCCAAAATACTGTCCGTAAATACGGATCAGCAGGCATCCGTATTTGATCAGTATATACGGTGTCCATAAATACTGTCCGTATTGCATTGGTATTCCATCCGTATATATGGATCCTTACAAAAAGAGGGAGGTTGCAAATGATGTCATCAACATGTTTCCTAGCAATGCTTCCGTAAATACGGATAGTATACGGATGCAAATCAGTAGCCGTCTGTATTTATGGAAGCTCCCATGCACTTCTATGGGAGAGTCCTTTCCGTAATTACTGACAAGAATAGGACAGGTTCTATGATTTTTCAGCACGGACACCCATCAGTAAAAATACTGAAAGGTGTCCGTGGCCAATAGAAATGAATGAGTCCGTAATTACTGTAAGTATTCACTGTCCGTAATTACTGATGAAAAATACTGTCGTGTTCATGGGGCCTAAGTCAGAGAAAGCCTTTAAAGGCTGATGGAAGGTGAGGAAGATGTTTTTTCTGCTTGATAGGATATATTACAGTTTCATCCATTTACGCGCACTACTAATTTTATAGTGATAGATGTACTTTAATTTTTATAATGCGATATACCAATTTATTTCAAGAGGTAGCATGATCTTCTTTGTTGTTTATAGAATGACATGGTATTCATTTGGAGTTGGCGCTTGTATTACAGATATTATTAGCGATAGGATAACGGACTCCTGTAGTTTGACATTTCCTGCTCATTAAAGTCCAGTAATAGATTTATTTCATTGCTATCAATTTATCATTCCTGTTATTCTGGCTTAATTACTTCTGCATCTCTATGGTAAATTATGAAATTATTCTTGCAAATTTGCTACATTTATAATCAAAATGGTGCCTTAGCATCTGATCCATAAAGATTTATAGAGAGAAACACAGCAGTATGTTGGCCACATGCAGGTGTGAAACGCGTGGGTATGAGTAACAAGTCTGTTTACTGAGCAGCCTCTGAATATGCGATAAGCGGCTTGTGCATGTAAAATGCCATCATTATATGGTCACTTCAATTCTCTTTGCTTTGTGCCTGAATAACATACTGCTTAAAATACCATAAAAGATTAAAAACATAACACAGTTGCCTGATCTTATATTCATGCATGTATGTGTACAGATATATAAAAGTTAAATGCTAAATCTTGAAACAAAATGCCATAGGAATACTCTTTTCTCTTTTAATGATTTCTATTTGGTTTTCTGAAAACATGGTTGACCCACGAAACAAACAAGAGCAATTACAGGAAAAACATTCCCGGCGGTACGAATAGCCCAAGGGATAAATGCATACATGAAACCTTCAATGCAAGGTTGAAGAGACATAGCAGAGACAAATATAAAATAGATGAAAGTAGAAATGGTATACAAGATGGATAATAATGACAGTGCATATCTCTTAATACTATATATTGGAAAGGTGGGAAATTTATATGGGAATTCCAGTTATTATGCATAAGAAAATCCTACATGAAAAAAAAAAGCAAACTTATCTGGTGAATTTCGGGGTTTCCTAGCCTGGTGATCCCATACTTCACAGTGCTGTAGACTGGAGCAAGGACCAGGAGGGCAGAAAGGTGTCCAATACTTATGGGACTAACACCGAACTGCTCAGGATGATTATTTGGGTGCGGTTTGTTGGTATTATGCGAACGTTGTATGAAGTATATTATTTGGCCACTGAGTGAAGGTATCATTTGGGCACAGTATGGTGGTATTATTTGGTCACTGTGTGTTGGTATTATGTGAGCAATGTATGAGGATTATTATTTGGCCATTGGATGAGCACTGTATGGTGATATTATTTGCTCATTGGTTGAGCACTGTATGGTGGTATTATTTGGTCACTGTATTGTGGTATTATTTGGTCACTGTATGGTAGTATTATGTGAGCGCTGTATGTTGGTGTTATGTGAGCATATTTGATAATTATTATTTTGCAATTGGTTGAGCCCTGTATCATGGTATTATTTGGCCATTGGTTGAGCACTGTATGGTGGTATTATTTGGTCAATGTATGTTGGTATTATGTGAGCACCGTATGATAATTATTATTTGGCCATTGGTTGAGTACCGTATGGTGGTATTATTTGGTCACTGTATGGTTGTATTATGTGAGCACTGTATGGTTGTATTATGTGTGCACTGTAAGAGAATTATTCTTTGGCCATTGGTTGAGCACTGTATGGTGGTATTATTTGGCCATTGGTTGTGCACTGTATGGTGGTATTATTTGGTCACTGTATGGTGGTATTATGTGAGCGCTGTATGTTGGTATTATGTGAGCAATGTATGAGACTTATTATTTTGCTATTGATTGAGCACTATATGGTGGTATTATTTGGTATCTGTATGTTGGTATTATGTGGGCACTCTATGAGAATTATTATTTGGCCATTGGTTGAGCACTGAATGGTGGTATTATTTGAGCACTGTATGGTGGTATTATGTGAGCACTGTCTGATAATTATTATTTGGCCATTGGTTGAGCACTGTATGGTGGTATTATTTGGCCATTGGTTGAACACTGTATGGTGGTATTATTTGATCACTGTATGGTTTGTATTATGTGAGCACTGTATGAGGATTATTATTTGGCCATTGTTTGAGCACTGTATTGTGGTATTATTTGATCACTATATGGTTTGTATTATGTGAGCACTGTATGAGGATTATTATTTGACCATTGGTTGAGCAGTGCATGGTGGTATCATTTGGTCATTGTATGATGGTGTTATGTGGGCACTTTATTATTATTATTATTATTATTATTATTTGGCCACTGACTATAGGCTGTGACACTTCAGGTTTTCTAATAACCTCTTGACTCCCTGTTTAGATGACCACCATGTGAGAAAATATACATACATCTACTTGCCGGACGTTCTATCTGCTATTCAATACCCTGACTGCTCATGGAATTCTATTTATCTGACATTGTGTTGTGATACAGTACATCTAAATAAGAGAATAATTTTGCACAGTACGTGTAACGTTTATGGCCATGGCCCGTCGTTCTGACTTACCCCTCGACGGCCGTGGCCACGGACATGTGTGTTCTCTGCTGTGTCGTCCCCCAGTCAAGCGCCGGCACTCACTTCCTGGTATCAAGATGGTCTCCCGGAGGGCGCGCGTGCCCGCCTGTGCACGGTCTCAAAGGGCCAGTGCGCGCATAATTGCAGGAAGTCTGCAATCAAGCCCAGAATGCTACTGGACTATAAAAGGGGCTCTGCCCTCTTTTTCTTTGCCTGAGCATTGTTCGTTACCCAAAGTTTGTCTTGCTAATGGTCTCCTAGTGTCTTCCATTTTCCAAGTGTTCCCTGTTCCTGTATCCTGTATCCTGTTTCCCGTGGTATCCAGATCTAGTACCGTGCTGAGCTATTGTCATGTTGTGCTGCATTTCACGCCTGTTCTGCTACACCACGCCCGACGTCTACCTGCCGCCTGGTCCCAGCCGAGCCTGCCTTGCTACTGTCCGAGTTGCCACAGGTACCCTTTCTGGACTATATACTCTGTACTATACCTGTTTGGTCAGCTGACGTCCCGCTACGCGGTACGGTCCAGTGGATCCACAACCCGCATCATGACAGTATGTATATGCCTGATATTGTGGGTTTGTAAATATATTTAGAAAAGAAATGAGCAAATCAATTGGAGTTTCATCCATATCCATCATATATGGTACATTGGATAAATATCTTTGATGAATTTGAGGTTCACTTTTAGTTAGTGAGAAAGAATAATTAGAAAATTAATGAGGGAGATTTATCAAAACTGGTGCAAAGGAAAAGTTGGTAGTTGCCCATACCATGTTAAGATCCTCTTAAAAGTGAGGGTTGGAATCTGACTGGTTGCTATGGCCAATAGACATTGACTTATCTCTATGAACTGCCAATAGCCTGGTGTACTGACCCTACTTATGTTGATTATGATCCTGATCTAATAAATCCAACTCTCTACAATCCATTTCATAAGGCACATGGATGTCAAAAGAGGGGGACCCCTATCTATTAGTCAGATGACTCTTGCTCTAGCAGACCTAACCTGTCTATGTATTACATAAGCGGATATTCATATGACTAGCCGGCATATAACACAACAGGGAAGTATGTAAAGCCAGCTGTAAGATCCCCTTGAAAATCTGGGTCACTGTGATCAGTTGTAGTGATGCACAAGCCCTTTAATGAGAGGTTTTTCTTCAATTTAACCTGGATAGGTTACCTCCTCCACTTCCCAATCCCTCTTCTAAGGCTTCGTTCACATCTGCGTCGAGACTCATGGGTTCCGTCTGAGCTTTTCATCAGGGGAGCCCATGAACGGAATCCAAACTGAAACAAACGGAAACCATAGGTTTCCGTTTGCATCACCATTGATTTCAATGGTGACGAATCTTGTGCAAATAGTTTCAGTTTGTAACCGTTGTTTAAGGGTTCCGTCCATTTGACGGAATCAATACCGTAGTCAACTGCGCAATTCATGCCGTAAAAACGACAGAACCCTTAAAAAACAGTGACAAACAGAAACCATTTGCACCGGATCTGTCACCATTGAAATCAATGGTGATGCAAACTGAAACCTATGGTTTCCGTTTGTTTTAGTTTGGATTCCGTTCATGGGTTCCCCTGACGGAAAGTTCCGACATAACCCATGAATGCAGCCCGGACACAGATGTGTACAAAGCCTAAGATGTTGTCTAAACTCTACTCAGGCATTATTTCTAAGAATCCCATCTTTATTTGGCTTGGGAGAAGGAGCCCAACATCCCTTTATCTGTTACACCCATCACCATGTTCTGTTGCTCACATGGTTTCTCCAGATGAGTGCGGATTCATCAGAACTCTTCTAAGCACCTCACCAGATGGTATATAACCTGAATACCTTTATAGGATAAATTTAGTCCCCGACAACTCCTACTGGCACTGTGGCAGTGGGGAAGGCTCCTTGTCCAACATTTAGTGGGGCTGCTCACTCATCAAGCCCTTCTGACAAAAAGCTTCTTACTGGATCTGTAGTATCTGCAAAAGCTTTTTAATATTAACCCCAGCCTTATTACTGCTATGTGCCCCTACTCCTCATTCCAACCCAATGAGACTAGCCTCATTACCCATTTATTAACAGCGGCTAAACTTCCCATCACCGCCCCCAGTGGGGATCAACAGATCCCCCTTCCATCCCGATGTTGATCATTAAAGTAGATCTGATCTGCAGGATGGAGGAACTCGCAAGTTAGGTGGACAGGAATTATTCAAAATGTTTACAAAAATTTGCCTTTCATTAAAAACTTTTAGAAAGACTTTTCCCCAACACATGTGACACTGGATATGTTCCTTTTGTCTCTTTTTCATTAACAGATGCAAAGATTTTCCCTACTTAATCTACATGGTTTTTAGTTTTTACGTCCCATAGTGATAATAGGAATGCTTATACTGCCAAAGTTACCTCTAGACTAATTCCCTGTATAGAAACTTGTATAAAGTTTTGTAGATGTTTTTACCCATTTATGACTATCTTTATTAGTCGATCTTTCACGACTATTCTTGATGATGGTGCATACATTTACTGAGTAGATATGCTCTTAGGGGCCCTGCATATCTAACAAAACACATGCACTTTCTATGCTTCCCGTGTTTCAAACTTGTCTTACAGTACTTTATGTGCGTCTATCTTTTTATTATCCTTATTTATTAATTTACTTATCTAATGAAAACTTTTTAATAATAAAAAATTGGAAAAAAATCAAGAGGTTTGTTACCAATGTATTTTGCTAGCAACAGCCATTTAATATATATTAACCCGTTTTGACCGCCCACTGTCTTTGACAGAAGGCGGAGCAGGACCAGAATCGACAGCGATGTAATTTGGCGCCGCTGTAGTAGAGGCTTATGAGTGCTTATGTAAGCGCTTAGCCTCTAAACAGGAGCTGTCACTAACAACTCCTGTACTTAAAGAAACCTGCTGAATATAGCTGGGATTTGAGGAAGTAACGACCCCAGCTGTTTAACCCTCTGATTGTCGCGGTCCGTGATCGCAGAATGATCAACGGGGACTCTCTCTTCAATTGCGTCACCAGAAATCCAGTGACACAATCGGAGACGGGGTGAACCCTTGGAGTCAGCCCTGGGGACCTAGAAAAGACCCCAGGGCTGCCTGTTTAGTCCCTCTGTCCCTCTGTTAGGGAACACTATGTGTTACCCTAACAGCAGCCAGTGTCATAGTGACACAGTAAAAGGAAACGGAAAAAGGAGAGAAGAGGAAAACGGCGCTTCTCTAAGCTGATACTGTTTTTAAAAATATATAGGTAACAGTGCATGGTGAGCTGGTCTACTCACCTAGTTTTGTTGTGCAAGTATGGGCACAATGCTACTGCTTTGCATTGATACAGTGATGGTATTTCTCTAGGTGACAGCAGCCACCCACTGCTATACCTCAGGTGACTTCTCTATACCCAGGCACCATGTTCCGAATGCTGCACTTGTTTTTCTCCTATCTGCCGATAGTGACACAGTGTAATGTATTAGTATACAGGAGTATGCTAATACATTATAAGTAAGAATATAAAGTTACTGAAATCTCTTATTAATAATAATAATAATAATAATAATAAAGAAAACTCCACCAAAAAGTCATTATTAAGTATAAAATAAATTGAATTGCCCATTAATTACATAAAAACAAAAAACCTACAGAAATTATATCTGCACAAAAGTAATACCGAAATAATTTATTTAAAGAAGATCTGTCACTAGTTTATTAATTCCCTATCTCCGAATATAATAGGCGCTATGATGCTGATAAATACAGTGTGATTTTTTTTTCAAAAACGTTTATTATTTGCAAAGTTATGAGCATGTTTCTAAATATGCTAATTTTTCTCTAATAGCCAAATAGGACATGACTCTTTATTTTCACTTTTAGCGGTGTAATGTTTTCTGTATGATGCTGTCCAATCAGCATACAGCTTTTCATATAGTATACAGCTTCTATTCCCAACTGTGTTTTCAACTGGTGATATCTCTGGTTGTTTCACTGCGATCCTTGGTGCTATATGAAAGATTAGAATGTCATCTTTCATCTGACACCAGAACTACAGTTCTAGGTGGTCCACAGCCCCATATATGGCTGTTTGAAGTGATCCCCCTTCCCTCCAACCTCAGTCTCTCACACTGTGTGAAGCAGCTTCATGCTGATAGGACATCATCAGAGGCTGTGACTGTAGCTCCACCCCAAGAGAATCGCTGCTGTTAACGCCCATTAAGTGGAGCCTCATTTGCATATTTAGAAAAAAGCTCAGAACTTTTAAAATAATAAATGTTTTTGGACACAATTTTCACTATCATTATCAGTGTGACAGCGCCTATTAAATTAGCTAGGAAATAGGGAATTACTAAACTAGTGATAGATCCTCTTTTACTGGTTATTTAGCGTGAAACGGGGCAAATGCTCATGTGGCCTCCATCACAAGACATTAAAAAATCATTCAATAGAAAAATTAAACATCTATATTTTTATTTTTGGAACCTGAAACTGCGCAGGAAACCAATAAAATTTGTCCCACATAAAACAAGAACCCATATAGCCACGTCAATGAAAAAGTAAAAAAAAGTTATGGTTGCTGGAAGGCAGAGAGACAAAAAAAAAATAATAATATTCGGCCATTAACGCTTTTTCAGGCCTGGTTATTAAGAAATGAATCTGTAAATACATAATATTCTTGAAAGGAACAAATGACTTATAATTATATACCTATACATTGTATATTATGACAATGACAAGCAAGACCTTTCAAGATACTATACGGTTGAAAAAAGACATATGTCTAAAAGTTCAACCAAGGAATGGGAGAAAGTGAAGGGATGGGGGAGATTCTATAACTTTGTTTTACCCCTATTGATCCAGAAGAAGGTTTAACCCCTTAGTGTCCACCAATGTGCCTTTTCACTGCGGTCACTAAGGGGGCTTAGGCTAGACTGTCGCCTTTGCACGGCAGCCTAGTCTAAAACCTGTATGGGTGTCCTGTGCCGACTAGAGCGGCTAGTCGGCCGTCTGATGGCAGCCCAGGCTCCTGCGCTAACAGTAGCAATCGAAGATTCCTTTGATTGCGGACGTTTTACCCCTTAAATGCTGCGGTAAATAGCGACCGCAGCATTTAAGTGGTTTACAAAGGAGGGGTCTCACTCTGTTTTCCATCAGTGGCCGACAAATGCGATTGCGGGTCCTCCGATGGGGTGCCATGGCAGCCAGGGACCTAACAAAGGCCCCCAGACTGGCCCTGGCTATATACCTGTTAGGCCCTGCCACAGGCACGCCCTAATAGATTGCCTGTCAGTTTTACACTGACAGGCAATAATGGTTTGGTATACTAAGTATACCAAAGCATTATATCTGCGCTCAAAAGATCGCACAGTGAAGTCCCCCAGTGGGACTAAAAAAACAAGTAATAAATGTGAAATAAAAATTAATAAAGATGCACAGTAAAAAATAAATATATTTTTCCATTAAAAAGTGGTTTTATTTAGTAAAAGTGTAAAAAAGAAATAAAAATGCGCACACATGGTATTGCCACCATCATAATGACTCAAACAATGAAGTTGACATGTAATTTAAACCGCAAGGTGGACACCGTAAAAAAAACAACTACACAAAAATTGCAATTTTTTTCCATTGCTCCCCAAAAAAGTAATAATAAAAGTCAATCAATAAGTCCCATGTACCCCACAAAAGTACCAATGAAAACTATGTCTCGCCCAGCAAAAAAACAAGCCCACATATCACTACATTAACGGAAGAATAAAAAAGTTATGGCTTTTGGAAAACAACGATGCAAAAACGAAGTCTGCGGCGGCCGGCATGGACGTCGGTACGGTGAGTGTAATATTTTTTTAAATCTTCTCTTCTCCCCTCTTCCTTTTTCTTATCTCTAAAATGGTGACCAACAGCCACCATTTTGCCGATTCGAGTGCCGCGAACGACAAACATTTTGGATTTCGATTAATTGGGCACAATTGGTAAATTCAAACCAAATCGATTAGTTTAGAATTTATTCCGTCATTTCTAGTAATAACGTATTTGGGCAGAGGCTGCAGGGTCTAAATAGGATTAGGTGAGCAGCTGCTAAAATGCCATTGCAAAGCAGCAAACAGGTATTTGAAGCCGCTGGTGCCTCTGGAGTCCCGCGAACCTCAAGGTGTAGGATCCTCTAGAGGTTTGCAAGTGTGCATAAAGCTATTATTCGGCCACCCCTAAACAATGCTTACAAGCAGAAACAGTTGCAGTGGGCTCAGAAATACATGAAGACTAATTTTCAAACCGTGTTGCTTACTGATGAGTGCCGTGCAACCCTGGATGGTCCAGATGGATGGAGTAGTGGTTGGTTGGTGAATGGCCACCATGTCCTAACAAGGCTGCGACGTCAGCAAGGAGGTGGTGGAGTCATGTTTTGGGCTGGAATCATGGGGAGAGAGCTGGTAGGCCCCTTTAGGGTCCCTGACGGTGTGAAAATGACCTCTGCAAAGTACGTAGAGTTTATGACTGACCACTTTCTTCCGTGGTACAGAAAGAAGAACCGTGCCTTCCGTAGCAAAATTATCTTCATGCATGACAATGCACCATCTCATGCTGCAAAGAATACCTCTGTGTCATTGGCTGCTATGGGCATAAAGGAGAGAAACTCATGGTGTGGCCCCCATGTTCCCCTGACCTCAACCCTATTGAGAACCTTTGGAGCATTCTCAAGCAAACTATCTATGAGGGTGGGAGGCCGTTCACATCAAAACAGAAGCTCTGGGAGGCTATTCTAACATCCTGCAAAGATATTCAAGCAGAAACTGTCCAAATACTCACAAATTCAATGGATGCAAGAATTGTGAAGGTGATATCAGAGAAGGGGTCCTATGTTACATGTAACTTGGCCTGTTAAGTTTTTTTTTATTGAAAGAGCTTTTGATTTCTGTAAATATGACCTCCTGATGCTGCAAATTCAACATATTATCATTTTAGTTTTCTTTACAACCTTTAAAATGTTTTGATCTCTGTTGTGCATAATAATGTGAAGCATTTTGAGTTTTTTACTTCTAAAAAAAAATCTGTTATCATTAGGAGATTTGTTCAATAAAATTTGCATTATACTCCAACGGCTGACGGCTTGAAGATTATACTGACTGTTATTTGCATCGACTATTTAGGAAAATCAGCGAAAAATAACATTTGCATAATAATTTGGAATGTGGTGTGTATATATATATATATATATATATATATATATATATATATATATATATATATATATATATAAACTTTTTTTTTTTTTTTTAATTAGTATTTCAAGTCCCTAAAATACATAATAAATTTTGACGTTCTCTGGAATAACAAACGTAAGATTTTTTTTTTTATAAATGTAAAAGATATGCAAACAGTAGGTCACTACGCTACGAAGAGTTTTAAAGGCTTCCATAAAAAATATATAGGGTAATATTTAAACAGCTACACTTTCTGTATACCACTCAGCGCATCAGGTCGCCCAGTAACCACACAGATGGATTAACAGGCTAAACAGACTGTTACGTTTTATGAAGTCTGATTGCATGCAGCCGTTTTTAATACAAATTTAGAAAACATTGCCCCCCCCCCCCCGCCACATCAAAGAGCAATTAACTAATCTCGCTTTCTATTTAACATGCATGGGTTCCGCAGATAGAGAACAGTTTGTTACTTATGCAGCTTTGGAGTCTGTGGCAAATGGACAATGAATTTTAAAATGCTACAGTATGTACTGCAATCGAATCTCAAGTGTTTCTGCTGTGAGTTAGGTGCTCAGTGTTAGGATTAGCTATTGATCAAATGACAATGGAAGATTCATTTGCTGCCTTAACAGCTTAAAAATAGCAAAACTTTACCAACAGTAACGTGGAGGGTTCAGAACTGTTCAACTGCACAGTGAAAATGAACAGTATTAAATATAGAATATCTATCGACAACATAGAGGTATCCTATTAGAGGGATTTGCTGCTGAATTTAACAGTTTATAGGCGCCTGGAATTCTGCAATTAGTGCAGAAAAAAAGTAAGGGCTGCAGTACCATTAATGACCAATAGGTACTAAATGAATTAGGAGGAGGAGTCTAAATTGCTTTGAAAAAAATATGATAATCCAGCAGTGATAACCTAGAGTCTGACCTGGACACTTCTCTGATAAAAAATAAATAAATAAATAAATAAATAAATAAATATCCCTTTCGATGAGCCTCCAATAATCCAATGGTATAAGTAACTCTAGATAAAAGGGAAAGATTACATGCTGGTATTGTTCATAATGACTTTCCTGATTCAGTGAACTAAACACTTAAAGGGGTATTCCCATCAATCACATTTATCACCTAACCAGTTTTTGATTGCTGGGACCCCCACTGATCACTAGAGCAGAAGACCCATCCCTAGTTCTTCCTCCATGACCGAGGAGGAATTTCAATGGAGTTGTTCTACTCAAACTTTATAGGAGTCACTAAAGAAACAGCCGAGCGGGGCGGTCTTTCGCTTGAGGAGGAACGGTAACTCGGGACCCCTATAGTAGTATTTGTTGGAGGTCCCCTTTAAACCCTTTATACAGAGCCTGCTTGGAGGCGCACAGAATCTCTCATAAGGAATCTCTCAAACAGGAAAAACAACTCTATGAAGAAGTCGGAGCATACGGAGGAACAGTAGAGCCTCATAGAAGTCAGAGGTTGTACGGAGCCGGCAGGTGCCAGCTTCACACGGTGCCCAATGGTGATGCATTATATTGAAGTTGGCACCACCAGGAAGACGAGGGATTTCTGACAATAATATACAGCAACTCACTGATTGTTGCAACATAGAACTCCACAGATGATGGCAATCGCCAGACTTTACCTTGGCGCTTGCTATATGTATACATATATATATATATATATGTATATATACTGTATAGTATGAATATGTACATATATATTATAGATTATGAATATATTTTAGCATTTGTCATAATTCTTTTGACTCTATACCTTCGAAATGTTGGATTTACCCCATGCTCGGTAATCACTGCCTTAAAGTGAGCCGTCATAAGAAATGTTGGTCGGTATTTTACTAATTAACTTTATATTACGCATCAGTTTATTAATAACCAATGGAACAAAAACAGGCAGAATAAAGTTTGTTAACTGTAGACACCATGGAAACCAGCTGTAGACTTTGATTAGTATCCATGGTTACGTGGGTTGCTAAGGAACATCATTCATATCCTATTTAGACTTATCTTGACTTATGCCATTGTCACTATCTGTCAAATGGCAGCAACTATGAGAAAGGAAACGAGAAATTTATTGTAGAAGGGCAAAATAAGGCAGATAGGAAAGAAATGTTTAATATGGATTTGTAATATTGGTCCCTCTTTATGAACCATTAGAGCTCCCCCACATGAAGGGATCATATAATAAACAAAATATTGCCACAGAGGCTGGAATCGGGAAATGGTGCAACTCTCTAATATATGCCCTGCCCCAAATTTATCTTTCTGTACCAAACGTGGTACAAGAGGAACATCAGCTGCGTAAGAACACGTTCCGCACATCTCACCTGGGAAGTCTTCTCTTGTGGGCGGTAGAAAATCCTACGTTACCGAACACCAGATTTCCAGGATGACCTCTTACACATGATAGTCACAGCTCTGCTGCACTTGTATATAAAAACTCAATTTTTGGACAACATTTTTGCATTTCAGTTTAAATCTAATGAACATTTTTATTAACTTTGTCAAAAAGTTTCTTTAAAGGGACATGAGTTAGATATTTTTTTCTTCTCCATTCACTTTCAAAGGGAAAGCACAGCCTAAAGGGTTGTCCAAAATTAGAAAAATATGCCTGCTTTCTTTTTGAAACTGCTGAGCTGCAATACCAGACAGGGCCTGTGGACAAGTGTGGCGCTGTTTTTGGAAGAGAGAAGTCATGTTTTTCTAATTCTATATAACCCCTTTAATTTCTTTGCCAGTCTGATTTTTCTTATTACTGCTCTCATATCAAATCACTGTCCATTGCCCATACTGTTAAAGTCCCCTTTGTTTTGGCGATCATGGGGATCTCTATGCTCAGTCCCTCCTCAATCAAAGGCATAACTATCGTGAGTACAGAGGTTGCCATTGCACCCAGACCCTGTTGCCTGAAAAGGTCCAAAAGACCTCCCTGCCCCATATGAGGAAACTAGTTCTATATACAGTATGCATATGTGATAGTTAGGAGGCCTTGTTTTGCATTGGGGCCCAGGAGCTTCAGGTTATGCCTCTGTCTCCAATCAAAACGTCTCACATGTTAAATTTTTTTCTAAAAAGACAGGTACCCTTTAAATTAACTCCTTTTTGCACCGTGCAGTACATTTAAGGCGCTGGCAGGAGGTAAATGAATGGCCCAGGGATGTAACGGGCTCAGGAGCTGAGCATATGCCATCAGTAACGGGCTGGCTCGAAGCTAGTTCTAAACCTGGCCGTATAGTCCATTAGATGAGCACGGCACCTAGAGGTTTTACAGAGAGAAAGGGTTCCCTCTGTAAGGTCACCGGCATCCCCAATTGTGGGTTGCCACTGGGTTGCCATGCAGCCGGGGGCCGAATAAAGGCTCA
Organism: Rhinoderma darwinii; assembly: GCF_050947455.1. Classification (NCBI taxonomy): domain Eukaryota; kingdom Metazoa; phylum Chordata; class Amphibia; order Anura; family Rhinodermatidae; genus Rhinoderma; species Rhinoderma darwinii. Next base: position 18,958,452 of record NC_134687.1, on the reverse strand, counting down.
CAGGTCTGCCATGGACGTGAGCCTATTAGGTCAAAGGTAGGCCCTAATAAGCTGCCAGTCAGTAGAATATAACAAAAGTAAATATTTTTCATTACAAAATATTTATTCTGAAAAAAAATACAAAATTGGTATCACCATATCCGTAACGACCTGTCCATTGAAACAACGGCCATGTGAACGGCTCCATTGAAAATCATGAGTCCGTGTGACGCTGTTGTTTCAACGGCCGTCACACGGACGTTTTCAACGGTCATGTGAATAAGGCCTAAGTCATCAGAAAAATGTTAATATTATGACTTTTTGAATGTGGCAAAACAGAAATAAATGATTTTCGAAAAGAAAAGTGCCTTTAATTATGCAGACGTAATGAAAAGCAAAAAGTATCAATATAAATTTGGTATTGCCATACATTATTGACCCAGAGAATAAAGTTATCATGTTATTTATACCTCGTGGTGGAAGCCGTAGAAACAAAACCTGAAAAAACTATGACTGGCGGAATTGCTGGTATTTTTCCAACCCTAAAAAAAATATTTATTGAACAAACGATATATACCGCAAAATTGTACCATTTAAAAACGCAACTCATCCGACAAAAACACAAGCCATCAGACAGCTACGTCGACGTAAAAACAAAAAGTTACGGCTTTCGAGACGTGGAGGTGAAAGTATGAAAGGAAAAAACACCCAAACTAGGCCTTAAGGGGTTAATGTACCTTTATACTGTGAAATGTTTAGAAAAGCTTTGTGCGGAAGTCAAGTATTTTTCTTACCGCCAATCCAGTCCAAAAATATAAAATCCTCAAAAACAAAAAAAAGCTTCCAAAACCTAAAAAGTTGAGTGTAAATGCCATCACTTAATATCTTCAAAGATTCAAAACCGTAAGATTTCGCGTCAACATCAGCCTAAAAGTTGAGCGTTTTCATGGCTGCTACTCCTATGACTTAGCACAGCTGTTCAAATCCTCTGTGCCCAATGGAGCCTCCATAAGTACCTCTCTGATTAGAATTTAAAGCTTGGTGGCAGACTTTCTTGTAATTAATGAAAACATTCAGTTTGTGAATCCCTAATTAGGAGTCTTTCCACCACATGCTAAGCACTTTAGCCTCAGGTACCCTCTTGGTCCGCTGGCTGGTTTTCATTACGATAGGAGATGCTGGATGTCGCTCAGTCTTCCCATATCCCTTTGTGTGGATTTAATCAGGTTGTTTTTATTTAAATGTATCCAGCATGGCCCAGAGATATCTGTCGGATAGAAGTAGAAGCTAATATCCTAAAATGAACATTCATTTATGCAATTCAACAGGCGCGGAGTACGAGACGGTTCACAATATATGTAAAGTCAAATGCTTCTATTAATATTTTATAAGCTGCAGGCAGCGGTGGGAACATTCGATATGATGACAGGACGCTCCCCAGACTTCACCCACAACATAACGTGAGATATTGACCTAAAGCGACTGTCCATAAGTGAGCATAACAATCATATGTAAATCAGGACCTATGGATAATGAGTACAGATGTAGCAAAGTTTAACTTGACTTGAAAAAGTCACCAAAAAAAAATCTTGCCACAATGTATTTAACGCGTTGAGGCTGGATTCACACGAGCATGTTCGGTCCGTAAAGGACGGAACGTATTTCCGCCGCAAGTCCTGGACCGAACACACTGCAGGGAGCCGGCTCTTAGCATCATAGTTATGTACGACGCTAGGAGTCCCTGCCTCGCTGTGGGACAACTGTCCCGTACTGTAATCATGTTTTCAGTACAGGACACTAGTTCCACGGAGAGGCAGGGACTCCTAGCGTCGTACATAACTATGATGCTAGGAGATTGGCTCCCTGCAGTGTGTTCGGTCCGGGACTTGCGGCTGAAATACGTTCCGCCCTTTACGGACCGAACATGCTCGTGTGAATCCAGCCTTAGAGTTAAGTTAAAGATCGTTACATCTGTACCTACTACTTATTTTCTCAATTTTTGCTGATTGGCTGCATTTTATCTCAGCTTCATTAGGGCAGAGCTGCGATCTGTGACTACAGCTCAGCTACAGTGCCTACATGGGGTCTGAGATAGTCTGAGACACGCCTCCTGTCTCATCATTGGTTCAAGCTGCTGCTCTCTTCCTCCCACTGCAGCTCGGCCTCTTCAGATTGGCTGCTACGTATAAACGCAAGTCTATTACAGGTTTGCCAGGAAATTAATACATGGAGAGCTGATTTCCATTACAGCATGGGAAGAATTATTATAAAGTACAAATTACTAAATCAATAGAGAGAAAAAGATGAACATCAGGTAATTGCCACACATATCCTGAGGCAAATAAACCCTAGTAAAGGGGGACCTGGAGGGCAGCTTTAAGACAAATCTAATTAGTAGGGCGTGATCTGGTGGACTTAAGACTTAGAAATATATGGACTTGAAGTCTAAACTAAGTATGACGTACGGAGATCACAGGATCGGGGCTCTTTTACTTTGTTGTATCTGAGGTCTCAGTGCCTTTAATTATTTTTTTTTATATAAAATGGGGTCTAAGCTGCATAGTATGAACACTGTAAAGATCCCATCCAATCTAAGATGGGTTACTGTAAAGTAGCTGCTAATGGTGTTGGTCACTTACTTTGCTTTTCTAGTGCATCTTAATGTGAACTCCTAACTTCTGGTGTCATTAATATGTCTGCTTGGCTCTGCGTAGTTATGGTTAAAGCACAACTTGCTTCTATTAATATTTTATAAGCTGCAGGCAGCCGTGTAGTCATTCGACGTGATGAAAGGATGTTCCTCAGACTTCATTGACGACAGACCGTGAGATATTGACTTTAGACTGATGTACTTAGTAGGACGTGATCTGGTGGACTTGAGATCTAGATATTGCATGGTCCGACTCGTTTACTTGGTTGTATCTGAGGTCTCAGATCCTTTCCATCGCACTGCCTGCGTTGTTCTGCAGGCCTAGTCAGAAGGAATCAGGCCTGCATTGCTAGAGGACAACGCGGGAATCCATATGGGCACTGTGTGGCACTATCTACAGGTGACAGTGCATGGCACTAACTACAGGGGATACTGTGGCACTATATACAGGGGGCATTGTGTGACAGTATGGCACTATCTACATGGGCAGTGTGTAGCACTATCTACAGGGGACACTGTTACTCTTTCTATAGGGGCACTGTGGCACAAGCTACATAGGTACTGTGGCATTATCTACAGGGTGCAGTGTTTAGCCCTATCTACATAGGCACTGTGGCACTATCTACAGGGGCAGTATATGGCACTATCTACATGGGCACTGTGTGGCATTATCTATAAGGGGCACTGCACTGTGGCACTATCTATACAGGGTACTGTGGCACTATTTATAAGGGGCACTATTGCACTATCTACTGGGAGCACTATCTGCAGAGGGCACTGTGTGGGGCACATCTACACAGTTTTTTCTGCTACAAGTAGTGGTCAGCCCATATACAGTAGCCTAGCCGTTTATATTAGAGCTTGTAATATAAAGGGCTGGGCTGGCGGATACACGCAGATGGAAACTCATTGTGAAAACAGAGGGGAGCGTGGCGAAAATAACTTGGTTTAAAAATCATGAATTTGTAAAACGCCTTAAAAAGTCCTGCATTTGTCCCTGACAATATACATAAATCACAGACATTAGGGGTGACCAGAGATGCAACTTGAGGCTCCTGTACCCTGATGTAAAATCTGTTCCAATGCCCTCGATCATTACCAGAGTTCTGTTCCTGGAACCTGATTAGGGGATCGCCACAATATAGCAAAAAGTAGAGCTGCCACCAGTACAATAGGGACAGAGTTGTTGTAAGGATTCCCCTGGAGGGGAAAAGTTTGGAAAAAACTGTGGTGGTACAACTTTTTGGTAACGGGACCCTGGTGAGACTACAACTAGAGATGAGCGAACAGGGACAACCGAACCCGGTTTCGGTCCGAACTTCAGGAAAAGTTCGGTTCGCAGCGAATCCGAACTTTACCGGGTTCGGCCGAACCCGTTTTGACCGAACCCGGCTACATTTTGGCGCCTGCCACATGTTACATCTAAAATGGAGGATTACAGAAGATCACCTGACATCAGACTACCCCATAATGCCTTGCAAACGGCTCTCCCAGCCAATCGGGAGGCAGCATAGGGGCGGGCTCAAGCCTGCAATAAAAGTCTATGCACGGAGCTCAGCGGCCATTTTACAGACAGGAGCTGTAGGGATAGCATCTCTGTGCAGTAAGGGAAAGCTTTAGGAATCTAAAAGGCAGGAATTCAGAAATCGAAGGGGCTCATCCACTACTCACTACTCAGCCAGTGTGTGAATACGCTTTTATAAGAGGCTCATCCCCATTGCATCCAACTTGCAATACAGGCAGCCTTTGTAGTAGTGGTAGTAGTAGTACTACAAGGCCCAGCATTCCCTGAGTGCACTGCAGCGAGGCTGATTGAAATTCTCATTCATTGCCATTTGCCAAGCCAGTGTCCGTGTGTGAATACGCTTTTATAAGGGGCTCATCCCCATTGCATCCAACTTGCAATACAGGCAGCCTTTGTAGTAGTGGTAGTAGTAGTACTATAAGGCCCAGCATTACATAGTTACATAGTTAGTACGGCTGAAGAAAGACACACGTCCATCAAGTTCAACCAAGGGAAGGGAAAAGGGAAGGAAAAATTTCTACACATAGGAGCTAATATTTTTTTGTTCTAGGAAATTATCTAACCCTTTTTTAAAGCCATCTCCTGTCCCTGCTGTGACCAGCTCCTGCGGTAGGCTATTCCATAAATTCACCGTTCTTACTGTAAAGAAGCCTTGTCGCCTCTGCAGCTTGAACCTTCTTTTCTCCAGACGGAGGGAGTGCCCCCTTGTTTTTTGAGGGGGTTTTACAAGGAACAGGATTTTACCATATTTTTTGTATGTGCCATTAATATATTTATATAAGTTAATCATGTCCCCCCTTAGTCGTCTTTTTTCAAGGCTAAATAGGTTTAATTCTTTCAATCTTTCCTCATAACTTAAATTCTCCATGCCCCTTATTAGCTTCGTTGCTCTTCTTTGTATTTTTTCCAACTCCAGGGCATCCTTTCTATGAACTGGAGCCCAGAACTGAACTGCATATTCTAGATGAGGCCTCACTAATGCTTTGTAAAGTGGTAATATTACATCCCTGTCCCGCGAGTCCATGCCTCTTTTAATACACGACAATATCCTGCTGGCCTTTGAAGCAGCTGATTGACACTGCATGCTGTTATTGAGTTTATGATTTACAAGTACACCCAGATCCTTCTCAACAAGTGAATCCGCCAGTGTAGCGCCCCCTAGGACATATGATGCATGCAGGTTGTTGGTACCAAGATGCATAACTTTACATTTATCTACATTAAACTTCATTTGCCAAGTGGACGCCCAAACACTTAGTTTGTTTAAATCTGCCTGTAATTCATGAACATCTTCCATAGTCTGAACTATATTACATAGCTTGGTGTCATCTGCAAAAATAGAAATAGTGCTATTAATCCCATCCTCTATATCATTAATAAATAAGTTGAATAATAGTGGTCCCAGCACTGAACCCTGGGGTACACCACTTATAACCGGGGACCATTCAGAGAAGGAATCATTGACCACAACCCTCTGGATACGGTCCTTGAGCCAATTCTCAATCCAATTACAAACTATACTTTCTAAACCTATAGTCCTTAATTTACCCATTAGGCGTCTATGGGGGACAGTGTCAAATGCCTTTGCAAAGTCCAAAAACACTATATCCACAGCGGCCCCTCTGTCTAGACTTCTGCTCACCTCTTCATAAAAACAGATTAGGTTAGTTTGACAACTTCTGTCCTTAGTAAAACCGTGCTGGCTGTCACTTATAATGCTATTTATTGTCACATAATCCTGTATATAGTCCCTCAATAGCCCCTCAAACATTTTCCCCACGATGGATGTTAAGCTCACTGGTCTATAATTACCCGGGGAAGACCTAGAGCCCTTTTTGAAAATAGGCACCACATTTGCCCTGCGCCAGTCCCTTGGCACTATACCAGTCACTAGAGATTCTCTGAATATTATGAAAAGGGGGACAGAAATAACTGAACTAAGCTCTTTAAGAATTCTAGGGTGTAACCCATCTGGTCCCGGGGCCTTGTGCACATTTATTTTATTTAATTTAGCTTGGACCATCTCTACATTCATCCAATTCAGTATATCAACTGATATATTAACAGCACTGGCACCGGCTACATCAGCTGCTCTTTCTTCTGTTGTATATACAGAGCTAAAGAACCCATTTAGTAACTCTGCCTTTAACTCCCCATTACCACTATATAGGGGTCCTACATGTTCAGACCTTGGCTCTTTGCATTTATATGCTTGAAGAATTTTTTAGGATTTGTTTTACTATCCTTGGCCACCTGCCTTTCATTTTGTATTTTTGCTAATTTTATTACATTTTTACAGATTTTATGAAGCTCTTTATATTTTACAAAGGCTACAGCTGTACCCTCAGATTTGTATTTTTTAAATGCCCTTTTTTTGTCATGTATTGCCCCTTTCACAGAAGGTGTAAGCCATGTGGGGTTTAATTTGAGTCGTTTATACTTGTTACCTATAGGAATACATTTTGCACTATAATAACTCAAAGTAGATTTGAAGATCTCCCATTTATCATTTGTTCCATTATTTGACATTAGTTCTTCCCAGTCTATATCCTGAATTGCAGCCCTCATCCTGGGGAAATTGGCTTTCTTAAAATTAAATGTTTTTGCCCTCCCAGCCTGCGTTTGTTTTTTACAGTATAGGTAAAATGTAACTATATTGTGATCACTGTTACCGAGGTTTTCACGAACATTGACATTCCCAACAAGATCTGCATTATTAGAAATGACCAGATCCAACAGAGCTTCACCTCTAGTCGGGTCTTCCACAAACTGGCCCATAAAATTTTCCTGCAACAGGTTGAGGAAATGTCTCCCCTTTGCAGTTGAAGTCGAACCATGACACCAATTAATATCCCGGAAATTAAAATCTCCCATTATCACTACAGTACCCGCCTGTGCAGCCCGCTCCATCTGTTTATATATCTGACCTTCCATCTCCTCAGTTATATTGGGGGGTCTATAGATTACACCAAAAGTGCACTGCAGCGAGGCTGATTGAAATTCTCATTCATTGCCATTTGCCAAGCCAGTGTCCGTGTGTGAATACGCTTTTAAAAGGGGCTCATCCCTGGCCGTTATTAACAGGAATAACAATCCAACTTGCCATACAGGCAGCCTAGAAGTACTACAAGTCCCAGCATTCCCTGAGTGCACTGCAGCGAGGCTGATTGAAATTCTCATTCATTTCCATTTGCCAAGCCAGTGTCCGTGTGTGAATACGCTTTTATAAGGGGCTCATCCCTGGCCGTTATAACAGGAATAACAATCCAACTTGCCATACAGGCAGCCTAGAAGTACTACAAGGCCCAGCATTCCCTGAGTGCACTGCAGCGAGGCTGATTGAAATTCTCATTCATTGCCATTTGCCAAGCCAGTGTCCGTGTGTGAATACGCTTTTATAAGGGGCTCATCCCTGGCCGTTATAACAGGAATAACAATCCAACATGCCATACAGGCAGCCTAGTAGTACTACAAGGCCCAGCATTCCCTGAGTGCACTGCAGCGAGGCTGATTGAAATTCTCATTCATTTCCATTTGCCAAGCCAGTGTCCGTGTGTGAATACGCTTTTAGAAGGGGCTCATCCCTGGCCGTTATTAACAGGATAACAATCCAACTTGCCATACAGGCAGCCTAGTAGTACTACAAGGCCCAGCATTCCCTGAGTGCACTGCAGCGAGGCTGATTGAAATTCTCATTCATTGCCATTTTCCAAGCCAGTGTCCGTGTGTGAATACGCTTTTATAAGGGGCTCATCCCTGGCCGTTATAACAGGAATAACAATCCAACATGCCATACAGGCAGCCTAGTAGTACTACAAGGCCCAGCATTCCCTGAGTGCACTGCCGCGAGGCTGATTGAAATTCTCATTCATTGCCATTTGCCAAGCCAGTGTCAGTGTGTGAATACACTTTTAGAAGGGGCTCTGAAATGTCTGGGAAAAAAAAGGTTGTGAAAGGACGGGGTAGAGGAAGAAACACCCATGCCGTCTCCTCTTCCAGTCCAAATGTTGGATCTGTTGGTGCCAGACCCAGTAGCAGCATTTGTGGCACAAGACATGTGCCCAGTTCCACTAGTAGCAGCTGCCATGTGCCTGCTCGTAGTAGTATCAGCAAGCCAGACTTGTCCATCTCCTCCGGTGGGCGGGTTACTTTAGACAATACGGCCATTGTGGACTGGTTGGCTGGCTCGCGGTCATCTCAGCAGGAAGACTCTGACGATCTGGCTTCAAGCCAGGTTTCGTTGGATTCCAGATCCTCTACAGTTCCTTGGCACGGTGACAGTAGTAATATAGGTATTTCTAGCGTTTCCATTCCATCATCTATGTCTTCGCTCCCCCTTCCTAGCGGGAAGCCATCTTTCCTGAGAGTCCTAAGAGACATCTCCTCGGGTGCGAAGGAAGATACTGAACAACATAGTGATGATGATGATGATTTGTTTTCCGCGAGTCAGCCAACGGAGTGTGTTGCGGCGGTGGTGGAGGTGGAAGCGGTGACCGAGACGCATAGCTGCGGTAGTGGGGGTGTTGGTGGTGGTAGCCGTGGTGGCAGACGCAGTAATGAGGGGGGGCATGGAGCCCGCCATGATGTCATATCACATTCACAACACAGTGACAGAAGTGGCGGGGATGATGAGGAAGGCTATGATGATGATGTTGTTTTAGACAGGACGTGGGAACCAGGTGACGAGGTGATGACGGCGTCAGAGGAGAAGGGTAGTAGTGGCGGCACTGGACGTGATAAACAGCCAAGCCGAGGTAGGGGCAGAAGTCAATCTGCAAAACGTTGCAGCGGTAGGGTCAGCTCAGGAGCCGGTGACGGCGACACAGATGCTGGTGTAGGCTCCCGAAAAAAAGCCTGCCAGACAAGGGGCAAGCTCGGGTGGTTGTGGTGGTGGTGGTGGTGGTGGTGGACGTGGTACTACCTCTTTACGGTACTCTGCCGTGTGGCAATTTTTCTGTACCTTCCCGGAGGAGGAAAACATGGCACAGTGCCGTATCTGTAAGCAGAAAGTAAGGCGTGGGCAGGGCAGCAATGTAGGAACTACTGCTCTACGTAAACACATGGAACGGCATCACAAGGCCATGTGGGACAATCAACATGCCCCACCATCATGTACATCTAATGAAGACCCCTCTTCCGCTGCTGCTGCTGCTCCGAGTCCCTGTCATCTAAGTAGTAGCCAGGCCTTATCCACCATGTCGTTGTCATCATCATCATCACTGTCATCTAGTGCTCCTCCTACGTCCCGTCAGTTAACCATTACGGAATTGTTGTCCAATAAGCAACAATATATACCCAGTCATCCACTTGTCGTGCGGCTTAATTCACACCTGGCTAAGTTGTTGGTGGTGCAGTCGCTGCCGTACCACCTGGTCGACTCCGCCGGCTTCAAGCAATTGATGGCGTGCGCTCAGCCTAGGTGGCGAATACCTAGCCGACATTACTTCTCCAAAACAGCTGTCCCTGCCTTGCACAAGCATGTGGAGGAAAAGGTGTCCAAGTCCTTGCAATTATCCGTGTGCAGCAGGGTACATGCCACCGTCGATACGTAGAGCAGCAACTATGGGCAGGGACAGTACATGTCTTTCACGGCCCACTGGGTCAATATTTTGCAGTCCGATACACCACCGCAGCAATGCCAGGCATTACCACCTCCACGCTGGTATGTTTCTAGTTCAACTCCGGACACCAGGCGCCTACCATCCTTCTCCTCCTACTCCTCCTCCTCCTCCTTGCCTTCCTCCTTGGAGGTCTTCCCGTCCCCGACAGGACACAGCGTATCTTCCACTCCTCCTCCCTCCTCTTTTCATAGGTGCAAGGTGAAGCGCCACAACGCTGTCTTACACCTGCTGAGCCTGGGCGAGAAAAGCCACACAGGGCAGGAGCTGCTGCTGGGCATCAAGGAGGAAATCGCACGCTGGCTGTCTCCTCTGAAACTCACACTGGGCAATGTTGTCTCTGATAACGGCAAGAACGTTGTGGCTGCACTGCGTCTAGGTCACCTGACACACGCTCCTTGCATGGCACATGTGATCAATCTGGTCATAACACGCTTCTTAAAGTCATATGTTGGTTTGAAGGGTGTGCTGGCCATGTCCAGGAGGGTTTGCGTTCGCTTTAGACGTTCGTATGCATTTAAGCACGCCCTCCTGGACTTGCAGCGTCAAAACAATCTCCCAGAACACAGCCTGATTTGCGACGTTCCAACAAGCTGGAATTCCACCCTGCACATGTTGGACCGTCTGTACGAACAGCGGAAAGCCGTGAATGATTTCCTGATGCAGCAGACGGGCAGCGTTTGGAGCCAGTGTAATTTCGAGCTCAGGCACTGGCAGCTGGTTAGAGACGCATGTCGCGTTTTGAGGCCCTTTGAAGAGGCCACACGATTTGTGAGCCGTGACGCTAGCGGAATGAACGATGTTACGCCACTGATATTCATTATGGAGCAAACGCTCACAGCGATGATTCAGCAAAGGATGGAGGAAGGATCACATCTGGCTATGGATGTTGAGGAGGTGGAGGAGGAGGAGGATGAGGATGAGGAAACAGGACCTGAAGAGGAGCTGGATTTGGAGATGGAATCACAGGAAGGGATAGGGGACGAGACAGCCGCACAACATGACAGTGATGGTGGTGATGATGACGAGTCTGACGACGACCTTGATGATGGACAACCATGGCAGTATGGGGCGGAGATGGAACCAACCGGGCCCTCTGAAACGCTGGCCAGGATGGCGAGCTGTATGCTTCGTTACTTGCGCGCTGACTGTCGTATTGTTAGCATGAAGCAAAGAGATGACTACTGGATAGCCACACTTTTAGACCCTCGGTATAAAGCCAGAATGGGGGAGTTTTTTGCGCCTTCCGAGAGGGAGGCAAAATTGGCTTATTATAGAGAGAAGCTATGCAGCCAGCTTGTCACGGCTTTCAAACGGCAAACACCCGCTGCAAGCATGTCTGACCGGGGGGGCCACTCTCCGCTCCCCACTGTCTCATTGTTCCACCGCCTCTGGCAGAGCTACCTCTGTAATAGGCGGCAGCCGCGGCAGCAGCAACAGCAGCCAATTCAGTTTGGAAAATATGATGACAACATTTTTACATCCAATACCGCGACCTGATACACATCGTAGTACTAGTCACCAAAGGGATGTTCACCATCTCCAGTTGCAGCACCTAAACAACCAGGTTCACTCGTACCTGGACTGTGCCCTTTCTCCGTCAGAAATGCTGATCCCAGACCCCATGGACTTCTGGGTCAGCAGATTGGATCATTGGCAAGAACTGGCCCACTTTGCCATGGGTGTACTGTCTTGTCCACCCTCCAGTGTAGTGTCAGAGAGGGTATTCAGCACAGCAGGGGGCTTCGTCACCCCTAAGCGAACAAGATTGTCCGCCAACAGCTTGGAAAATCTCACGTTTCTGAAAATGAATCAAGCGTGGATCGGTGAGGATTTTAAAACCCCTGTGCCTGATGCCACTGATTAGATCTGACATTGCTGCTGCTGCCGCTGCCGCCTGCTACTGCCGCCTGCTACTACGGGATTCTGTCCTGTCCACTCTTTTTTTAATGTGCCGCTGTTGGTGCTGCAGCTGCTACTACTTCTACCACCAATCCACCCCAGTGCCGTCTGCTACAAGCAGGCCTGCCCCACCAGAGGGCTTTGTCCTGTGACTCTCCAGTCTCTTTTTTTAATGTGCTGCTACTACTGCTACTACTGCTTGCACCCTTGCTGTCTGTGTTGGCTACCTCGACTACTACCACCAATACACCTCCACTGCCGCCCGTCTGCTACAAGCAGGCCTGAGGCCTGCCCCACCACAGGGCTTTGTCCTCCTGTGACTGTCCAGTCTCTTTTTTTAATGTGCTACTACTACTACTACTACTACTACTACTACCACCCTTGCTGTCTGTGTTGGCTACCTCTACTACCACCAATACACCTCCACTGCCGCCCGTCTGCTACAAGCAGGCCTGAGGCCTGCCCCACCACAGGGCTTTGTCCTGTGACTGTCGTCCAGTCTCTTTTTTTAATGTGCTGCTGCTACTACCAGTCTACCACCCTTGCTGTCTGTGTTGGCTAGTCTACCTCTACTACCACCAATACACCTCCACTGCCGTCTGCTACAAGCAGGCCTGAGGCCTGCCCCACCACAGGGCTATGTCCTCCTGTGACTGTCCAGTCTCTTTTTTTATGTGCTGCTACTACTGCTACTACTGCTTGCACCCTTGCTGTCTGTGTTGGCTACCTCGACTACTACCACCAATACACCTCCACTGCCGCCCGTCTGCTACAAGCAGGCCTGCCCCACCACAGGGCTTTGTCCTGTGACTGTCGTCCAGTGTCTTTTAATGTGGTGCTACTACTCACCCTTGCCAATAAAAAGGGTCAATTTTTGGAGGGCTTGTGAAAAGCCATTGCTTGTTGCTTTTACATCCATGTATGGAAGAACCCCGGCAGGCATCTGCCAATAAAAAGGGTCAATTTTTGGAGGGCTTGTCAAAAGCCATTGCTTGTTGCTTTAATGCTTTTACATCCATGTATGGAAGAACCCCGGCAGGCATCTGCCAATAAAAAGGGTCAATTTTTGGAGGGCTTGTGAAAAGCCATTGCTTGTTGCTTTTACATCCATGTATGGAAGAACCCCGGCAGGCATCTACCAATAAAAAGGGTCAATTTTTGGAGGGCTTGTCAAAAGCCATTGCTTGTTGCTTTTACATCCATGTATGGAAGAACCCCGGCAGGCATCTGCCAATAAAAAGGGTCAATTTTTGGAGGGCTTGTGAAAAGCCATTGCTTGTTGCTTTTACATCCATGTATGGAAGAACCCCGGCAGGCATCTGCCAATAAAAAGGGTCAATTTTTGGAGGGCTTGTGAAAAGCCATTGCTTGTTGCTTTTACATCCATGTATGGAAGAACCCCGGCAGGCATCTGCCAATAAAAAGGGTCAATTTTTGGAGGGCTTGTCAAAAGCCATTGCTTGTTGCTTTTACATCCATGTATGGAAGAACCCCGGCAGGCATCTGCCAATAAAAAGGGTACATTTTTGGAGGGCTTGTGAAAAGCCATTGCTTCTTCTTTTACCACCTTATATGTATGAACCCTGGCAGGCATCAGCCGCCTAAAATGGTTCATTTTTGTACCTTTTTTAACAATGCATTAAGCATACAACATGCACAAGTGCAGTGGTTTCTGTTAGTTATCTCCGTGTCCCATCCGTTTTCCTATAGCCATACATGTTGGCGTAACTTTGACACTAACTTTGCATTAAAGACAGCTCAAAAGTACTTGGATACACTCATGGGTGACCTAAGAGTGTTATACAGGGATTCTAGGGCTTTAAAACAGTGTTATACACGATTTTTAGGGGCTTTCTTGTATTACAGGTTCAGTCAGAACTAGTTCGGTCCGAATCGAACTTTTGCACGAAATTCGGCGAACTTGCCGAACCGAACTTTTCATAAGTTCGCTCATCTCTAACTACAACCTTTACACCCCCCCCCCCCCATAATTCTGCCATGGTTCGTTACTCTAGATTATGTATATTGTAATTTGGCTAAGATATTTGTAATTGGGGTAAGATATTTGTAATTGGGGTAAGATATTGGCCCCTTTAAAGAGGATATCTAATATATATAGTGCATTGTTCACAAAATACATAATACCATATTATTTATATAATTTCATCACCATTTCCACTAGTCATGTATGACAGGTCAAGGTTACACAATTTGATACCTCTCTTTTAATTTTATTTCTATCATCTGCATTAAACTTTTTGTATCTATTAAGTTTTTTCTTTGCCTTTCATATTCTCAAGGACTTCTGCTGCTGCCGTGTATACCGGGCACCGACACAGCATGAGTCTGGCCAATGTTATAAGGTCTGCAAGCCATTGGCAATGCTCTCGGCTCTTAGATGTTACTGAGTACACCGAACCAGAATGTTAGTGGCAGACATAACGATATTTTAGCTTGCAGTAATAGACATGCAAAGACAGCCGGAGGCCCTGCTCCAGGCACTCATCACCCAAGCAGGGTCACCAGAAACCAGGGGAAGACAGATGCACATTGATATCACAGTCGATAGTGACATGCGTTTGTGTTGACATGCTCATGAGTCAAGAAACTGTTATTATAAAAGAGACATAGCTAGAAATTATATTTCAAGTTTTTTTTAGTTGCATGTGTCCTGCCGATATGTTTCTCAGTGGATCCATTATAAATCTCAATGGTGAAGAGAAAAAAGATGAAGATTCTGTTCTGTAGGTTAAACAACATGAATGAGAATATCTTGAAGGAGAACTATCTACAGTGTTATATAAAAAAAAAAACTTTTCTGCCCCATAAAAAAATATGAAAACTTTTTAAATATTTGTGTGTTCTTATGAGCCAGAGGGGCCTTTAGTCCCCCTCAGGCACCAGGGTCAGGATGAGACTACTAACTCTACACCCTCTATGTATTTGTGATGCTGATATTTTTGGCTCACATAACTCTCAGCTGTGAAAGTTTAAGGTCTAGTTTTCATTCGATGACAGCAAGCAGATATATTGAGAGTTCTGCAGCCCATCTCTTCTGTTCTGTAACCGTGGTTGGCCAATGCTTGGTGGCAGCGGGTGGACAGCAGATTGCAAGAGAGGAGATGCCTGGTGGCTGTGACTTCGCCCAGAGTTTGCATGAATAAAACCATTGAATTTTGGCAGTAGGAGAATTACAGAGTTGTTTTATATCAGGTATTCTATTATCACGGTTGCTATGAGCAACAACGTGCTACCACACGATTATTCATCGAATTTGTAAGTTTTTTTTATATTACACAGTGCTTGAATCTGATAAAGAGCCCAGTCAGGGCGTGAAACGCGTAATCTTGTGTACTGCATTTACTTTTCATGTAATAAAATTCTTTTATACATGAAGACAAAAGAGCCTTTGCATATTTCTCTGAGGAAAAGCGCCACAGAGAGTCTCCGAGTAACTACTCATTTTTAAACCTTTTTATTTCTAACAATGAGGAATGGTACAGTCTAAAAGCACTTTTACAAAGCTGTGAAAATGACACTCCCTCTTTTACATCACTTGTATGTTCTGCAGCTATTGGCTGAAGCTGCACCACACTGACTTCCTGCTCTGCCCACTCCATTCATTCAGACTGCAAACTCTTTATACTAAGAACTCTCTGCTCCATCTCAGATAATTCTCACAATTTTCTGGTCCAAATACAGGAGGAAGCAGCTAAAATGGAGTAGAGAACACTCAGTATAATTAGTATAATGTGCAGAGTGCATGTTGGGAGCGGGTAGAACAGGAAGTCTGGGAGGTGCAGCTTCAGCCAAAGCCAAGGGGCATCGTTTGGTAAACTTCTCTGGTACATCCCAGTAACATGCAGACATTTTGTGTACAGAGCACCTTCTAACCTTTTAGAAACAAGAGTGAAAGAATATTGACCCTTATAGCTCCATTTTGGAAATTTGCCTATGAGAAAAAGATTTTCTATGTCTTTTATGATTTTCTTTTATATTAGAGTTATCTGGTTTGCTGTTTTGTACATTGTATATGTACAGATCTCCCCCTCCTTATAAAAATATGTCCTACAGAATATGTAAGATATCAAAAATAAGAAAACCTATAACTCTCACCCCTGACCCGGTTATCAAGTCCCTTTGTGGGGCATTGATCCTCTACAGATTACTGTCAATCACTTCTCTGTAGACATACTCATGTTCTTCTTCTCTACAGCAAACATCTTTTTAACATTGGCATGAATAAAGTATGATGTTTGTAGACGGAGAAGAAGCAGTCGACCCTGGTGGCCGCTCATGTGCTAAAAAGCTGCAATATCCCAGAAGGTTGTGGATTTTCTTCACCTCAGATTGTCTAAACACACACATTAACAGAGAGAAAACCGACACCTCAGTCCCTGGACAACTGAATGGACACATTAGGAGATATCAGAGCCCTTCATCCTTTTCACACTCAAGCGTTAATGGATAAATCCTGTTCTTCACCATTAGTCCGCACTGTTTTCTGAAGGTTATTGGGCTACACTTTAATTTGAAGTATAGAAGTTACCTGTATGTAACCGTTCGACTGACATAGAGAGCATCTATGCCCCGCAGGCACAATCTGTCACCGCGTTCGGCATTGTTCTCAGGGAAAATTTCAGCCAAAACTTGGCACATTTTACATGAAGGTAAGAATAGATAAATGTGTGTATAAAAGAAGACTGTGGGGTCCGGTTTCAATATTGGACTCTATTTTACAGATTTTAATTAGATAAATACATAAAAAGTCACTTTGTATATGACTTATATAGCCCAGAGTTTCAGCCTATCTTATTGCTCAGGGTAACAATCACAATGTTGCTGTTTGCTATTGGAAACAGTCGACAAGCCACTTGACAAACACACCATAAAAAGATTGGCAGAAACAGAAAAAATGGGACATAGATATCATCAAAACCACCAAAAAGGCCATACTTACTAGGTAGGTGGGTGGGTGAAAAACCCGTTCCCATCAGGACGCAGACGGGTCAAAGAATGCTGCAGAAGGAGTGTGCATTAAATAGTGATAGCCCCTCCCACTAGTCTTGAGGGGAGTGGCGAACTAAGTGCTCAAAGGTGTGCGATAAATGAGTGTCAGTGTAGTGCTAGGGTGTGAATGGATGGTAAAAAATAAATATGTATGTATGAAAATTTTTTCAGGACGCAGCCGGGTCTTATATGCTGGGAGGGCATGATGTGCTGGCGTTTGGTTTGGAATGCAGAGCAGCCCGCCTTAGCTAACAGTAGCGGCGTTACAAATAGGCTGTTATTCGGCAAGTTACGCCATGCCTGACGACCAGCACATTATCCCTCCACGTATTACACATAGTACTGACACCCCATGTACTATTCACAGCACTGACCCCTATTCATCACATTTATTTATTTATTTTTATTACACCCATTGTAAAAAAAGTACATCAAATCAAGCACACAGTCATGTAATCTCCATAGATAAACATTGGTAGTAGTATTGGTCGGTCTTAAGAGATCAGTGACTTCAAAGGTGGCACTGTCATAGAATGCCATAAGTCAGTATGTGAAGTTTCTGATCTGCCCCGGTGACCTGTAAGTGCTATTATTGTAAAGTGGAGGCATCTAGAAGTAAAAACAGCTCAGCCATGAAGCGAAAGACCACTTAAACTCACAGAGCGGGGCTGCCGAGTGCAGCAGCGTGTGATGTGTAAAAATTGCCTATTCAAACTGTCTCTGGATGTGACATCAGCACAAGAACTGAGCGTCGGGAGCTTCATAAAATGGGTTTCCATGGTCGCTGCACACAAGTCTATGATCACCATGCACAATGCTAAGTGTTGGCTGGACTGCTGTAACATTTGGTGAAGGAGGAGTAATGGGCTAGGGCTGTTTTTTAGGGTTTGGTCCCTTATTTCTAGTAAAGCGTAATGTAAATGTTATGGAATACGAAGACATTTTAGACAATTTTATGTTTCCAATTATGTTTTTGGGGAAGGCCATTTTCTGACCCAGTATGACTGTGCTCCAGTGTGCAAACAAGGTCCATAAAGACATAGTGGTAGGCGTTTGATGTGGAGGAACTCAAGAGGCTGCACAAAGTCCTGACCTCAACCCCATTGAACTGTTGTGACATAGTTAGTACGGTTGAAAAAAGACACATGTCCATCAAGTTCAACCAAGGGATGGGAGAGGATGAGGATTAAGGGAAGGGAAAAATCTCTACACATTGACATAGGAGCTGATATTTTTTCGTTTTAGAAAATTATTACCCTTTTTTGCAGCATCTCCTGTCCCTGCTGTGACCAGCTCCTGCGGTAGACTATTCCATAGACTCACAGTTCTCCCAGTAAAGAAGACTTGTTGCCTCTGCAGATTGAACTTTTTTTCTCCAGACGGAGGGAGTGCCCCCTTGTTTTTTGAGGGGGTTTTACATGGAACAGGATTTCACCATATTTTTTGTATGTGCCATTAATATATTTATATAAATTAATCATGTCCCCCCTTAGTCGTCTCTTTTCAAGGCTAAATCGGTTTAATTCTTTTAATCTTTCCTCATAACTTAGATTATCCATGCCCCTTATAAGCTTCGTTGCTCTTCTTTGTATTTTTTCCAACTCCAGGGCATCCTTTCTATGAACTGGAGCCCAGAACTGGACTGCATATTCTAGATGAGGCCTCACTAATGCTTTGTAAAGTGGTAATATTACATCCCTGTCCCGTGAGTCCATGCCTCTTTTAATACACGACAATATCCTGCTGGCCTTTGAAGCAGCTGATTGACACTGCATGCTGTTATTTAGTTTATGATTTACAAGTACACCCAGATCCTTCTCAACAAGTGACTCCCCCAGTGTAGCTCCCCCTAGGACATATGATGCATGCAGGTTGTTGGTACCCAGATGCATAACTTTACATTTATCTTCATTAAACTTCATTTGCCAAGTGGACGCCCAAACACTCAGTTTGTTTAAATCTGCCTGCAATTCACAAACATCTTCCATAGTCTGAACTATATTACATAGCTTGGTGTCATCTGCAAAAATAGAAATAGTGCTATTAATCCCATCCTCTATATCATTAATAAATAAGTTGAATAATAGTGGTCCCAGCACTGAACCCTGGGGTACACCACTTATTACCGGGGACCATTCAGAGTAGGAATCATTGACCACAACTCTCTGGATACGGTCCTTGAGCCAATTCTCAATCCAATTACAAACTATACTTTCTAATCCTATAGTCCTTAATTTACCCATTTGGCGTCTATGGGGGACAGTGTCAAATGGGATGAATTAAAATGTAGATTGTGAGCCAGACCTTCTCATCCAACATCAGTTTGTGACCTCAGTCCAGCTTTTTAAGTTGAATAGACACAAATTCCCACAGACACACTATAAAATCGTGTAGTAAGCCTTCCCAGAAGAGTGGAGGCTGTCATAGCCAGAAAATGGGTCCAACTCCATATTAACGCCCTTAGTATTGGAATGGGAAGAGCAACTATCTTCTATAGGTGTGATAGTAAGGTGTCCACATACTTTTGGCAAGGTAGAGTATGTACCTACGTGTCCAGCAAAGTCCATATTTACCCCTTTATTACCTCACATATTTACTACAATTCTCCCAAATGCAACATAGTAGAAATATCCACCGTTTTATGCGTCCAATAATTAACCTTTCAGCATATTAGTTCTGTAAGATGTGTGTTATATATTTCTATAGGAAGACGATAAACCATACGGATATAAAGGTAACTGATGGAAAATAAGGTTCAGATTCCATTGAATTATTTGATTTACTTTCACTATTTTCAACTTTTTTTCACCCAGTGGTGAAGAGATTGGAAAGTTCAGATGTGTCAGCCCTTGGAATATGTTCTATAGCTTCTGAAGTCAGAGACAAATTAATATCACGCTGTGAAGAACTTTTCTTTGGTTCCGGCGCCAAATACATTACTGAATAAATTTCTGAAACTGCTAGCCAGCAGATGAATCGGCCGTATTTTTCACAGTATCATTATGTTTTTTTGAGAAGTACTGTAATTTTTCAAGAAGAAAACTGAATGTGTTGAACGTTTCTTTTCAAACCGCCACATCTAATAACTGCGAGATGCTGTATTTGTGTCCTTAAACGCCAGGAACAGAGTATTGTCACTTTCTATAGCATCTGGAAACATAGAAAAGTGCATACTGTGCAGAAAATACAATATGTTACTCAGGGTTACTGGTCGGTGCTTGAGGTCACATATATGTGGAGCAAAAATGAGGGGAACTCATCATCCAGTTTGTTTCTTTTTGTTCTTGTCTTGATTCTCAATTTGCATCAAAGGCTGAAAAGGACAAAAAATAGTGTAATACCCATGGCCGCAGGCCGTCAGGTTTACTCACCTGAGGCCGCAGCCATGGATCAGTGACGCTGGTCCGCATCTACTCCTCACTTCCGCTTCACTCTGCTGTGTCCCGTAGGGTGTGCACGCACGCTTGTGCCTGCTCTTAAAGGGCCAGCGCACGCGCTTGAATAAAAAAAACAAATTAGCCCTTGAGCACCCTGGACTATAAGAAGGGCCCTGCCCCTTCCTGCATTGCCTGAGCGTTGTTATCATTACCAATGTTCATCTCTGTAAATGGTCCCTTAAGTGTTTTCCAGATCCCGGTTTTCCGATTCCTGCTTCCTGTATCCTGTATCCCGTACTATCCTGGTCCTAGTGCCGTTGAGAGTTGGAGTCGTGTTGTGCTGAGTATTACATCTGCCTTGCTACACCACGCCTGGTGTCTGCCAGCTGCCAAGGTCCCATCCGAGCCTATCTTGCTACTGTCTGAAGTTACCACAGGTACACCTATTCGAACTATTGACTTTACTTGCATCCTGTTGGCCAGCTGCCACACCAGCAAGTCGGCATGACGCAGTGGGTCCACACACCCTACGTGACAAATGGCCATTAAGAAGAACGCTAAATGAGTTGCAATGATCTAGAGCAGTGCTTCTCTGTGCAGCGCCCTCTAGTTGTTGGTGAGGTGCAACTGGGGACACCTTTTTGATATTAATGGTAATAGCTTATTCAGCAACTAATTTTCTAATTATTTTTTTATACTGGGTTCAGGAGAAAAATGAAACATTAATTGATTAATATATTTCATTTTTGCATGAACTTCAACCATTGGTGTAGGCAGTTCCATGTTCTTGCTGGGATGCCCCAGTACAAATAGCTTGGGCAACCCAGTCCGGATAAGAGCAAGATCCAGCTGTGGGTGCATATAAACCATAAAGAAAGCCCATATGAGTCATTCAGGGCCAATGAAGAGGTGAGTGCTGGCAGTGCTTGGCAATAGCCTTCTTCCTTCTTCTTCCATGGCTTTCTCTATGGGTTATGTAAACCTGCAAAGGGTGCTCCTTTTCTACGAGAACTGTGACACTGTCAAAGAGGGGAAAGCAGTGCAGCCATGGAAACAGGTTACAAAAAGAAGTAAAAACTAAGAATTTGCTCATTTTAACTTATTTTAATATGTTATAATGAGTCCATGAGAAAAATTAAGCACACATATTTGTACTTTTGACATAAACTATGACCACTGGTGAGGCTTAAGCTGCCCATACATATTAAATGTATGTTGGCTGACCACCTAATGTCTATGGCAGTGGCCCGACTCTCCCCCGACGGCAGATGTCAGGGAAAAGAAGGGCCGGGCATGTTGAATTTTAAAATGCCCTATCCTTTTGTTGATTAGGAGGAGTCTGGCAGTGGCTTTCTTCCTGAGAAAACATGCACGCTTGATCGAGCCTAGCATGCATGTTTATAGGGCGTCGGGAGGAATGCAAAAGGACGGACATGTTCGATAATTTTCGGAGCATTTCTACAGCACGGACACCCATCCGTAGCGCTACGGAAATGTGTCCGCGCTCAATGAAAGTGAATGGGTCCATTTTTGGTCGTGTGCATGGGGCCTAATTGTGAGGCACAAGGTGCGATGATGAATTTAACCTCCATGTGCCTCACATTAATAGTAATTAACCCCATCATGTACCTTACATATTAACCCATTATGACTGAGAAACATGATGGGGTTAATTACTATTAATGTAAGGCACATTCAAAATTCATCATCACACCTCGCGCCTCACATTAGAAAACGAAATAACTTTTTTTTTTTTATTACTGTTGGCAAAGTAAACGAAGTATCGGTATCAAAGTCCAAATTTTGGTATCGTGACATCCCTACACTGTGGATCGCGTCCCCCTGGGGGTTCGTGAGTCACTCACCGAGGTCCCGGTTCCAATCAATGCTGGAGCAAGGAGCTGACATCTCCTTGAGCCAGCATTCCCTGTGCCCTGAGCGGCTCGACGCAGGCAGGCGGGATGTAGCGACATCATCACGTCTGCCTCGCTGAGTCACTCATAGCACACACCGGAGGAGGCGAAATATCCTCCACTCGACGTGGGAACGGGGATAGGTAAGTAATTATGCACATATGGGGGCATTATACTGTATGGGGGGCTGATATTGTGGGGGGGCATTATACTGTATGGGGGGCTGATATGGGGAGCATTATACGGTATGGGGCTGTTATGGGGGGCAGTATACGTTATGGGGCATTATACTGTGTGGGGGTATTATACTATGGGGGCTGTTGGGCAAGGCGTCTGGGCATAGGAGCGCGCAGGGGTCTGATGATGATGGTGGTGCTGGGGAGGGGTAGGGGGGCCCAAGCAGAATTCTTGCACCCGGGCCCATGAGCCTTTAGCTACGCCCCTGCTGAAATCTTTTAAGGTTTAGGATAGGAAGGCCATCAAGTCAATGGCTTTTAACATTCGGCACTGAACTCAACGTGAGGGTCAGTTCCTGTAGGGTAAATGGGGCCAGTAAAGCAGTTCTATCTGTTCGGAAAGAGAAGGCAGACTCAGAGAGTTCAATACATTTTTGATGTGAGCGGATGAGTGTGTGTCTACCGGTAGGTTATATAGAGAAGTGTAAAAGGACAGAGACTGTAGAACCCGTCTTAGTTTTAATTTCCGATATGTGGGCCGCCCCCACCCATTTACCAACCAAGGAGGACATAACTTTAGATCTCTGAGCACCGTGCGCATAGAATTTAAATTGACTACGTTGATAAAGTTTGGCTGATCTGATGTTGAGAAGGTCCCTAAGTTGGCGACTTAATTCACAGAGGTCATCTTGCAGTGAGATCGGTAAGGATCTCTTACCAATAGTTTCTAAAGAAGAAGTTTGGCCTAGTAAGGAACTTAGTTTTAACTGTCTCTGTTTTTTCTATCTTGAGTCTAAAGCAATGAATTCGCCCCGATTAAAGGCCTTATGTGTTTCCCACACTAGATGAGGGGATATGCCCAGGGTCTCGTTCCTTTAAAAAAATTCAGATAAGGCTACTGCTAATTGAGCAACCTCCCTAGCATCGTCTAGAAGTATCTCGTTAAGTTTCTATGACCAGCTTCGTGGAGGAAGAGAAGTAATAGCAAGTTGTATGTGAATAGGTGCATGGTCGGACAGTGTGATATGTCCAATCTGCGTGGAATGCACTAATGGGAAGTGAGGCTCAGATATGAAAAGGTAGTCTAACCTATGGTAGGTGTTATGTACGGCGGAATGAAATGTATAGTCCCTATCACTTGGGTGCTGGAGGTGCCATGCTTCCACTAGTTTGGCTGAGTGTAATTTGGCAATCAACCACTTAAGAGAAGAAAAGGTTTGAGTGGATCTTGTGGTCGAGGAATCAACCAAGGGGTTGATAGCTAGGTTTAGGTCTCCACCCAGAATAATCATGCCATCTGCAAAAAGTAAAAGTCTATCTATCACCTCCAGCAGCCAATTTACCTGATTCACATTTGGTGCGTACAAATTAGCTATTGTAACCATAGTCCCAGCCAGGTGACCTTATATAAAAAGAAAACGGCCCACAGAGTCTGATTGAGTCAAAATGGGAGAGAAGGGAAGGGACCTCTTAATAGCAATGCTAGTACCCTTAGAAGCAGAGGAAGGGTGTGTGCTGTGGAACCACTGTGAATAATAGTGATGGGACAGCTGGGGGATATTTTGGTTTTTAAAATGAGTCTCTTGCAGTAGAAGAATATCAGATCCCATTTTTTTTTTAAAAGGGAAAGTATCTGGCTTCGCTTCCTAGGATCGTTGATTCCGACTCGACGGACTCCAGCAAGCCCTTAATGCACAAATTATTCTGTCTTCCTCTATTATCTTGATCCTCTATAAGATCCATCAATGAGTTTAGATGGGTTTGGCAAGCCTGGAACGAGGTCGTAGAAGTCGCAGTATAGGCAACGACCTGCGAGTGAGAGGACTTCAAGGCCTCCACCCTAGAGCCAATCTGTTTAACCTCCTGTTTGATGTCTTGCAGGTCCCGTATCACGGGATCTAGAGCTTTGATCAGGGCCCTGTTGATGAAAGATCTGGATATGGGCAAGTTCAAGGAGGACTGCTGGTCATCAACGTCGCTGCCCAAGTCCTGTTGTGAACTAGCGGGAGGTTTGGTTGGGTCCATTGCTCGCCAGAGCAACTTCCAAGCGGTGGGCGCCTTGTGCTAAAGGCAGGTGTGGCAGACAGGAGTGGTGGGGTGGTATGGAAAGGGGGGGTTGGGGTGGTACTAGGGTAGTATTGCAGCTGGCAGTACTATGGGCTTTAGACAGCGACAATTAGACCTACTCACCAAACCCCAAGGATGTCACCACATGCAGGCAGAGAGGGGGGGACGGATATTGAGACAAGAAGCAGCACTGAAGAAAAATCCACATCTCTTTGCCCAGTGTAAAGTTGCTCCTTCTCTACAATCACAGCAATATTAACAAACTGGAAAAGGGACCTGGCCCAAGGTATGGAGTGTAGGAAAAACTAACAGGTTGTAGGCCCTCCTGTCTGGTGATAAAAGCGAGAGAATGGTCACATGAACCAGCACCAGATGTAGGCCACAGTTTCTTGGCAAGATCCTATATTGTCTAAGCAAGCCCCAACTGTTCTGTCTTACTACATACTGCATCCCATTGGTTCCTAGCTGACATTTTTAGCTAGTACTTTATAAGAATAAAGCAAACATTGAATGTGGACACTCTTGGGCAATACTTGAGCTTTTTTGTACGTTCTTTGACTCATCCATGTTAGCTGTTAGGGTATGGAGGCAGGACACTTCTTGGGACGTAATTAGAGCCGTTTTTCATTGACTCCAATGAAGAACAGCTCCAATTACGTCCTTAAAAGACACAGCAAAAAGCGCAAACACTTATAAAAACTTCTGAAATTCAGGAGCTGTTTTCTCCTGAAAACAGCTCTGTAATTTCAGACGTATTTGGCATTGTTGTGTGCACATACCCTTATATGTATAATGTTCTGTGCTATGAGGCCATATGTGAATCAGCAAACATTATATGTGAGTAAATTAAACCGGGCTGATAATTAGGCTCTAAGGAAATGACAGGAAACTTGGGAGAGTAAATAATCTGTAGTCAACCAGTCCCCATTTCCTCTGAAACACTTGAGTGTACCATAAAATCCAATATCGTCCCAGTAAACATGAAGCAAAATTTCATTTTATCAGAGACAACAAAAAAAACAGACTCAAAAACTGAAGCTAAAAATCCTCATTGACTGATTTCAATCCTGCCGTAAAATCAAATTGATCAACCAGAAGAATGACTCCAGTTCTACTTAATATGACTTTCAGTCTTGTGGAAATTGCTGAAACTTTGCAAATTCTGCTATCTTTGATCGGCCTAATGCAAACAGTAGAAATATATTTTAGTTTTTTTATGGCGGTGGATAATAGTACTGGAAGAAGCGACATTCATAGCTTTCTGAATTGCACAATTGTAAGCTCTTTAAATAATATGATAAATAATAAAAAGAAGCTATAAAATAAGTATAAAAATTATGTACAGATCTTGGAACAACAAAATTACTCAAGGTTGAACATTTTTGCTTCTCACTTGCTTAACGCCCATCTGTTAAGAATACAAATTGCACTTGCTATACAGTGTAGCACAAAGGTGATGATTCAATAGATGAATATACATGTACTGTGAATAAAAAACATGTAAACTCCTATATTTAATAGTTCAATTGGTTTCTCATTGCTCCTATAGCGGCAAAATATTTTACAGCGCTGTACACAGAATGTAATTATTCACCCGCAAATCTAATTTCCCTATTTTGCACACACTACGACTAGTTACATAAGAAGCCAAATGGAGAGGTGAGCGGTTTGTTCTGTTCACATGGTTGCAGTGCTGTGCGGCGGTCTCTGTTCCTGAATCTCTTGGGTCCTGTCACGGCTGTGGCGGAGAAGCAGCTGGCCAAACAACAGTTAATAACAGTCTCTCGGGTATGGATTCCTGAGTAGAAGATCAGGCAGGTACTCGGAGTTGCAGACACGTGGTGAAGCAGGCACAGATGATGCTTGGCGTAGCAAATGATACTCTACGTGGTAGATGACACCAGACGTGGCAGATGGCAACATACGTGGCACATGGCAACAGACGTGGGAGATCAGGCACACACGACTCCCACAATAAGCTTAGGCTCAGGGATAAACATAGCAACAGGATACAGGATAAAGGACGCAGGTTACAGGAACAGGAGCAGGAAACAACTAAGGGACAATTTGCATAGACAAACACAGAAATACAAACAACGCTCAGGCAAGGAGAGGAAGGGCAGAGCCCTTTTTTAAAGTCCAGGGTGTTACTGGCTTGATTGGAAAACTTTAGACAGATTCACCCTACAGGACACAGCAGAGCACTGCAGCCGTGTGTCGACATCTCTAAGGAGAGAGACGCCAACATGGAGATTCAGTCCTGCGGTCGAAGCTGCAGGTAAGTAGGGCATAACAAGTCCCAATGCAAAACTTTTGTTGGGCTGCTGGGCTGCTTCCCCTGCTGGTGCTCTGTTACAGCAACCTAATATGGGAGTAGAGATCCCATTTAAAAAAGTATCTGAAAAGTGGTAAGTTGGCTTAGTACACATTTTGATCAACTTGTATAAGAACCTCATGAACATTTTGGAAAAAAAAGTTGCATAGCATCAATAGGTGACTGTACAAACTGGTTGGGTTGTGCGGATCATGTCTTTCTCTTTTTGGAATGTTACAAGCCAATTAGACTATTGCTATGTCTTTTGAGTGTGGGAGGAAACCAACCCAGAAGAGTCCCACATACATTGTGCTCCATGCAGACGTAGCTCCTGGTCAAACCGTGGACTCCAGTGTTGTAGGACACCAGGGCTAGCCATTGGTTCATTGCGCCAGCCTACTATTTCAGGTATTTGCTCAAAACTACTTGTAGGTATGAGCCTCATGTGGGGTATTAAAATCGTTTTATACATGTTTAATCTACTAAGGCTGTGACCATTGTAATGCCTGAAACTTCTGAGGAGTAACTACAATGATGGCTCCAGGTTGCTGTCATCTGGTTGTTCCTACCAGGAGGCCTTTTAGCTGCTCATATTTAACATCCTGCCTATTAATGACCATGAAAGGTGTAGAAACAGGGACCAGTGTAAAGGCCGCGGTCCGTCAGCATTACTTACCCGACAACAGCCGCGACCGCAGGCCTCTGAGCTCTTGCCAGGGTCTCCCTCCTCTGAGATGCCGGCACACAAGACTTTCCTTGGCTGCTGTGCATAGGTTGCACGTGCTTGCTCCCAGCCTTAAAGGGCCAGCGCAGCGAACCAGAATTAAGTTACCTATCCAATCCAAACTCACCCCCCTGTATAAAAATGACCCTGCCCTCTTCCTCCTTGCCTGAGCATTGTTGTGTCTACCCATATTCGTTAGCAAATGGCCCCTTAGTTGTAGCCTGTTCCCGGTGTTACCGTATCCTATTTTCTGAATCCCATATCCAGTAATTGTGTTTGTTGCTGAGCAAAGTCTAGTGTTGGAGTCGACTTCATCCTCTGTGTCATCTGCCATGCCAATTGTTATCTGTGCCGGAGTCCCAGGAGTCTGCTACGCCATAGTATCTGCTACGCCACGTGTCTGTCAGAACTTCTATACAGGTACTCCAGTTCTAAAGACTGTTACTGACTTTTGTTTGGCCAGCTGCTACTCCGCTACGGCAGAGAGGCCTATTGGGTCCACATACCCCACAGCCGTGACAACCAGGAAAGATATGTCTGTTTCTGGAACTCACTGGCTATTGTAACTGGCAATCCTAGGGTAGTCATTATGGCTGACATATTATAGATATCATTCATGGGGAGGAATGTGGCTGCGGCATTGTGAATGGTACTTATAGGAGACACTGTGGCTTATACTCTTTGTGAGAATCTGTGTTTGGTACTCCTAGGGACACTTATGATTATTCACAGGTTGCAGGGGGTGCAACCGTGACTGGGCATGGAGGGTAAGGGGACCAGCCTTGTGTCAGCCAGAGGGGATCCATTAGGTGGTCTGTGCCACACTGAAGCTGTATACAAAGTCCTGATGCTGAATAGCGTCAGGAGCAATATGCGACACATCACACAATGCTCTTATGCTGGGTGTTGTGTGCTGCGTCGCATGCAATGTCCTGGCACTGCTCGGCATCAGAACCTTGTAAACGGCGCGGCATAGACTGCCTAATGTGTCAGCTTAGAGGATAAAAGACGGATTCCCTGTGGCCCGTCCTGTATCCGCCAAGAGAAGATGCAGGAGCAGTAAATAAATGCTTTTTTTAAATATTTCTAGGGAAGGGGGTATCTGATCTGGGGAGAGGGCGTCTGATGTGGGTGGGCCCCGACAAAGGGGCCCGACATGGGGTCCCGCAAATCACTCTGACCCTGGTTAGTTCTAATGAAGGACACTATTGTATAGCATAATTTTAGAGGCTCTGTGGCTCATGGGGGCACTGTTATATGACACTGATATGGGGGCTCTGTAACTTACACTGTTATTAAATTCTCCAATAATCAGTTTAGAATGTATAATGTAGTCACTGCCGGGAGAATGCTGAATTTCATCCAATGAGATTTTTTTTAAGTATGTAAAACCAGTTTTAGATTTACCCAATCCCTCCTCAGGTGTTGTACCGGCACTATAGACTCTATTTGGACTGTTGGTGGATTTTGATGGCACTACTCCTGGTGTAGCAGCCAACAGGTTTTAACCATTCTTTTTCTGCTGTATATTTGCAATTAGAAATACAAATAGATAGATAGATAGATAGATAGATAGATAGATAGATAGATAGATAGATAGATAGATAGATAGATAGATAGATAGATAGATAGATAGATAGATAGATAGATTTATACATTGTGTGTGTCTATCTATATTCATGAGCCAGGGCTGACACAGCCCTGGTTTTGAGAAACGGCCTAAAAACTAAGCAGGACAATTAGACATTGTCCTGCTTTGCTTAAAACTGATGGAGACAGGAGATACTGCTATTGATCTCCTGCCTCCATTTTTGAACTGCCCGGTAGCTCTCGCGCACGCTCTCTCACGGGATTTTCTACTGGCGCTCATGAGTTGGCCGGTGATGTGCTATCAACATGCGGACCCATGTTAGCCATTTACGAGCGTACCGACAGGGTTTAAATATCCCTGTGTCGCTACGCTCAGCAGTGGATCCTACCTCCCTCACTACTCACCCGACGAGGAGCTGGTACCTGCCTGTCTCTCTCTACCAACACCGGCTCACCTCTCCAGCTGGGCACCACTCCACCAACGACCTGCCTCCTCATCAGGCTCCTGCCTCCTGTCTCAACGCTAAGTATCAAGTGTAGCCACAAGGGTTATCTCTCTGTCTCCCCTTGTTGCCCCTGAGTTAACCCTTGCTGCCCCTGAGTTAACCCTTTCCCACCTGACACATTGCCCTCATTTCCCCTCAGTTAACCCTTTCCCACCTGCCTGCACATTACCTACACCCTTGTTCCCATTGTTAACCCTTTACCGGAGTATCCCATTGTAAAGCCTTTACCTGATTAACCCTTAGTGTACAGGGACAGGCATATTTAGGAGGTAGTGGGACAGAAATAATGAGCGTGAATGTATTGTAACGTAACTTATATGTATGTTTAGGTAAGTGGGTGGTGGTATAGATTAGGCCTTGTTTATAATTTACCACGTATAGTGTCAGTGTATTCAGTACACACTAAGGTATTATGTGTATTGGGATACACTGATACTATATTGTGATTATTTACTGTTTGGTGTATTTTAACATCTAAGTGTGATTACTGTTGTATTAATAAATATTACCTTTATTTACTTATAACCATATTCCCTTAATTAGTAGCAAAAGCAATTAGACTAACGTTAATACAAGAAAAAAGGTAGGGGAACTAGGCATAACCCTTGTGACCCTGATTTTATAGGCGGTAGTAATAGTGGGTGACACGTGTAGGTGAACCCCGCTATTACCCCACCCCCTTTTTTATGTATTTTTTTTGTGTACTGATTAAGTAGGTACTGGGTCTTGACTATGAGACTAACATATGCAAGAATAACAGACAGAGGGAATGGAGTGGATTGAGAAGTAAGCGAGTGTGCATACTGGTCTATAGGTGAGTACAGGAACATAATCCCCTGTAATCTTTATCAATAAAAAAAAGTTCATTAAACAATATAAGAAGAAAACAAAATTTGGACTGGACCTACCTGTCTGCGCAGGTCCCGCGTCTTTTTGGTCATCTTATCAATAGCAATATTTAACGGGTCACCTTTTTCTTTCCTTCCAGACTAGAATAAAGAAATAGAGAATTCAATATCAAATCTCTGCATACAAAAAAGAAGACAACATTTTTTATTGTGATCCCCAATTCAAATTCAATTCATAGGATAGATAGATAGATAGATAGATAGATAGATAGATAGATAGATAGATAGATAGAAGTCCACCGTCCAGCAGCACCAGCATAAATAACGGATGGGTGCACGCCATAGGAACCAGATTTTGATTCCAAATCTCGTGCAACGTTTCGGCTCTATATGGGGAGCCTTTTTCAAGCATGCTTGAAAAAGGCTCCCCAAATAGAGAAGAAACGTTGCACGAGGGCAAATAAATATACTATTTTTTCACTTTGAATTGGAGTGCTGCCTATTCTTGGAGATGGATGGATGGATGGATGGATGGATGGATGGATGGATGGATGGATGGATGGATGGATAGATAGATATGAATAGACATTGTTTTCTCTTCTGGAGTATTATAGACTCTTTTCTTTCATCAGTTGGTAAAAATAATGTAGTCACTAGAACAAAATTAAGTTAATGGCTCATAGCCAAAAGCAATTTCAGATTATTCTCCAAGTTCTCTTTATGCAGGAAAATATATTTATATTTTTAACTTCCCTAATTACCGAAAGAATTATATTGTATTACCAGGAACCTCACCAATACTTTACATTTGTGTTGTTATTTCAATGACCTAGTTGTATAGGTTGATGATGATGACTTTTTGAAGGTGATCTTTAAGAGTTTATTGTTTGGACGCTGAGATTGATCTAATATTCAATGCAGGTTGCCCACATTTATCTATAGGTACAAATAGACATTAAATAGCTGTGAATCGATCTAACAGACTTAGTCAGGATCAGTCACGTCCATATACGCTATTTGATACTCCTGGGCATCATATCTTGGCTGAGAATAATTCTTCATCAGAATTCTGTTGTTTTCATCAAGAAAGTCAAACAAACGAAAAAAAAAACTCCAAATGTTTGTTTTTTTGGGAATAAAGCATTGATGTGTGTAATTGCTCATGAATGTTTGATGGGTAGTGGTCCAAACCATGGGATAAACTCCATTCAGCAGGGACCGAGACCCCAGTTCATTGCCCAGGCTCAGTGACTAAATAGTGCTGCGTAAACAACAAAGAGGCCCTTTTATCCTTCTGATTGGAGGTGATTTGGTATTGTACCTGCATTCAACAAATATTTGTGGCCTGTCCTAAGAATAGGCCGCCATTTTTTTCCTTCCGGAGAAAGGACTTTTGGAGATACAGCTGTTCTGTATGCTCTATACAGAGCAGCTGTATCACTCGTTTTATACTGAATCCGTCAGTCCCGCGGACATGACAGGTTCGGTGTCTGCGGGTCACGCAGGATCCACCTGTAAACGATCACATCTAACTTCATAACATAGATGTGATCGATTACATGTGGATCCTGCCGATACTGAACCTGTCAGGTCCGCAGTGATACAGCTGTTCTGTATAAAGAATACAGAACAGCTGTATCTCCAAAGGTAAAACTATTTTTTTCATAAAAACTAATTACAAAGTTACACTAAACACACTGCAAGTCAAGCAAGTAAAAAAAAATTATTCTCATCTTGACTAAACTTTATTTCAGAATATTTTTACAAATCATATTATGGTCCAAAGAGAAGAGGTCTCAGCTCAAATTAATAGCATCTCTAGTAAGTGCCCCATTTTTGGTGTGAATCTAGGAAAAGCCCTCTCTTTTTCATAAGCTTTCCTATGTGAGCCTATGAAAGCCCTGTGAGCAGGGAAAAGGGAACTGGCCAAGGTTCAAACTGCCCTTCTCTGCAAGGAATAGATAGGGAAAGGCGGTCAGCAATGAGGGGGTCAGCCATGTCCACATTTTGGGAAATATGACCTCTAACCACAGTACCAGAATTTTTTTTTAATATTGTCTTTAATAAATCAATGCTAAGGAAAGGAAAACAGTTAAAACCAACCACAATAAATGTTTGTTCCATGTTTCTTCCACCTACAAATACCATATATTTTGATATTTTAAAATTGTGAAGAGGTTAAAAAAAATTCTAATTCTAACCCAAAAAATAAATAAATTGAGTAGTCTTCAAATATCTACTGCACTTAAAAGATGAAAGCAAGGTTGACACGTCTGACATAAGAAATGTACGTCTGAACCCTATGGTGTTTTCATCTTGTGCATTTGTAGCAACAAAAACCTTCAAAGGAACGCATGAAAAGTATTTTCCGTTTACCAACACAGGTAATAGAAGTGTATTTCGCCACATGAAAAAATATTAAGTGGCTTTTTATGCGCCATCATCTCTGGGTAGAAAAAAAGATCTATAAAGACTCATCCCGTCTGACGACACAGACAATGGCGCTGTTATGTGTCCCTTTATAAAGCGGCATTCAGAATTACTGTCGGCTCTCTACTGTTCCAAATCTTTTGCTTATTCCGTATATTGCTCTTAATGTGTGTGTCAGCATGTTGGAATCCGGCTCAATTAATAACACTATTTCCAACTGGAATAATCTTTGTTAGGCCATTCTAGGTGGAAACATTATTAATACTGCATTTTTATAGAAGTTGTGTGTATTGAAAATAGAAAGGAAAACGGTAAGCGCATGAACCAATCAAAAAGGACAAAGAAAAAAACTATAACAAAAAATCGGGACAATTGTAGAGACCATGGTTACAATGAACACACACAAGCTCTTGGGAAGATAATTTCTTAGATTTTTTTTTTTTTTTAAACTCAAAAGATAAAGTCATAAAATCTTTACAAACTTATGGGACCGGTTCGATGAGGCAAATGGGCAAGAAGCAAAGTGGGACCCACTGCTTGGCATTTTTAGACATTTTTTTCAAATCTCATAACATTACTATACTGCCATACTATGCCAAGATAATACTGCCATATACAGTCCACATAATACCACCATATAGTGCTTAATAATGTGCACTGCCATAGAGTGCCAAGATAATACTCTCTCAAAGAGCCTACATAACACTGCCATATAGAAATGACCACATAATACCATCCATAGAATGCTTAAATAATGTGCACTGCCATACAGTGCCAAGCTAATGCTCTCTTAAAGAACCAACATAAATAATACTGCCATATACAGCCCACATAATACCACCATATAGTACTTAAATAATGTGCACTGCCATACAGTGCCAAGATAATACTCCTTTAAAGAACAAACATAAATAATACTGCCATATACAGCCCACATAATACTGCCATATAAAGCCCACATAATACCACCATATGGTACTTAACTAATGTGCACTGCCATACAGTGCCAAGCTAATACTCCCTTAAAGAGCCCACATAATACTGCCATATACAGCCCACACAATACCACCATATAGTGCTTAAAAAATATGCACTGCCATACAGTTCCATACAGTGCCACATAAAGTGTGTCTCTTTTGGCGGGACAGTCATAAATGTTCCTCTTTGACCATCCAACATGTTGGGTGCTATCCTGGAGTCCAGGAGAAGAGAGGGATTTTTTCTTTGTTTTCTGTACTGCTTTGCTTACTCAGAGGGGAATGCTTATACTTATACACTGTAACAGCCCCATCAGTTTCCATTCACTGACAGTGAGCAAAGAACTTGCAAATAGTGTGGAATTGAAACACAAAGTATGAATGTGGGGTCATAAAGGTGAAGCTTAACTTACATTAAGCCATAAAAAAAACCAAAAAAAACATTTAATGCCCCTAAACTAGAAGCCACAATTGCACCCTTACAATCCGGAAACTGGGGAAAAACGTGCACCCTTCACCTCTGTAGCCTTTTCAGAGTTAACATGGACACATGGTAAATGTCCTAGTAGCCCTGTAGGAAAAGTTGAGAAGGGGCAGCACCTGTCTGTCCCCTTTCTGTGGTGCTGTTTAGTGACAAGCTCACATGACACAACACAACATTACTATTTAGTGTCTATAGTAAAAATGGGCGGGGCTGTGACAACCTTTCATTCATTTTCTCCAAATTTTTGAAAAAAATCTGAGGCTTTGTTGCCTCATGATATGTTTATTGAATCATACTTCTACAGTATGTAGAAATAATAGGGAAGAAGGAATATGGCTGCAGTAATAAATATGCAGATGAATATTGGATGAATACGCAGTGTTTAAAAATCCCTTAAAAGGAAGCCTCGTTTATAGTCCACAGTGCTAACGTAGTTCCTATTGTTATGCAAATAACAGCAGGACAGAGGACGCTGTGAAACTTGGGCAGATGTTCTATAATTATCTCAACCTAAATTTACTGGCATTATTAAAAACAACATAAACAGCCCAAGCACTGAAAACCCTATGTATCAGGGGAGCAGCAGACATCACTGTCACAAGATCAAAAGTGCACACTTGACAAGTCGAGACTTCCTCCCTGCTCCCCTATCCCAATGCACAGGTGCGTACATGCTACACGAGTCTGCTGCTTCTCCATCCAAATCACTAAAGGGAAATTCTGTGATTTGTGATTGACAAGAAAATAGTCTGGCTAGAAGTTTCAGCAGTTGAACGCTGGTAAAATAAAAATAGGTGCACACTACAACGATAAAGAATTGTTTACAGTTTTTGAAAACGTATTTCTAAATACAGTACTGTATGTGGTTGTGAGCAGTATATATAATAAAACCAGGGCAGACCATTATTTTGGGGCATGAGGAGTATAGATATATTAGATTTGTAGTATATGGGTATGTTCACACGGCGATTAAAAAATACGACATGTAAACGTGTCAAATTTTTGTACAACACTTTTTAACCCCTATCCGCACCACGATGTAATAGCACGTCGCGGTGGTGGGGGTGATGTTTGGAGTAGGCTCACCCTGAGCCTGCTCCGTACGATGCGGGTGTCAGCTGTGTGGCACAGCTGACACCCGAGACTAACGGCCAGGAACAGCGATCACGCTGTTCCTGGTCGTTAAACCAAATAGATGCTGCGGTCAATCACGATTGCAGCATTTAAGACGTTAGAAAGAGGGGGCGCACCGCTCCAACAGCTCATCGGCACCCCCACAGCTCAATCAGGGGGTGCCAATGGTTGTCATGGCAGCCTCGGGACCTAATGAAGGCCCCCAGTGCTGCCTTTCTTCATCTCCTGTTAAGCCCTGACTATGGCTGTAAAAATTCCAATATATTGCAATGCATTAGTATTGCAATATATTCTACCAGCGATCTAACAATCGCTGGTTCAAGTCCCCTAGTGAGTAAAAACAGTTTAATAAAGTTTTTAGTAGTGCAAAAAAATTATATATTTATATATATATATATATATATATTGTGACAACCTGGGGACCACTTAGCTCATGGGATCGCCATCTCCCAGGTGAGATGGTTGGCACACATAGAAAGTTCACTCCAACTCCTTGAGTAAAAGGTTTAAACCAGCCGCAGCTAGCTTTAGTCTGGGTTCACACGACCTATTTTCAGACGTAAACGAGGCGTATTATGCCTCGTTTTACGTCTGAAAATAGGGCTACAATACGTCGGCAAACATCTGCCCATTCATTTGAATGGGTTTGCCCACGTACTGTGCTGACGACCTGTCATTTACGCGTCGTCGTCGTCGTCGTTTGTCAGCTGTCAAACGACGACGCGTAAATTGACTGCCTCGGCAAAGAAGTGCAGGACACTTCTTTGCAACGTAATTTGAGCCGTTCTTCATTGAAGTCAATGAAGAGCAGCTCAAGATTTACGAGCGTCAGACGCCTCGCATAATACGAGGAGGAGCTTTTACGTCTTAAACGAGGCAGCTGTTTTCTCCTGAAAACAGTCTGTCTTTTCAGACATAAAAGCCACTTCTCGTGTGCACATACCCTCATTGTCTTCACAACAGCAGTCAGTGGTACAACAATAAACATACAAAATAAACCCTAGGCCGTCCAGCCTCTAACTAACACATTCAGTGTCGCTCACTACGAGACACTGAGCTTTGTGCCCAGCACCTCAAAACCTTCAGTTTTACCTCACACAGTGGTGACTCTCACAGGCTAGCATGCCTGTCTTCCCCAGACTGAGAGCCCTGTGTGAACTGTATACACCTGAATTAAAGAGCCGTCTCAGGTGAAGCCTAACCAGGCTCATCAGACAGCCCAAGACATGGACTGTCTGTATGGAGTGGAAGCCCGCCCTTCTCCTTCACACTCCAGCAAACCAGGCCCTATTCCAGGCTTTACACCCAAGCAATAGCAGAGAAAAACCCTCTCTGCTGTAAATGCTCCAGTAGCTGCACTGCTACATAATATATATATATATATATATATATATATATATATATATATATATATATGTATATATATATATATATATATATATATATTAAAAGTTCAAAATCCCCCATTTTCTAATTTTTCCTCTGAAGTAATGTAAAAAATAAAAAAATATACAAATCTGGTATCGCTGTGTCCGTAAAAGTCTGAACTATTACAATATATAATTATTTAAAGCGCACGATGAACACCGTTAAAAGAAAATAATATGAAACGCCAGATTCAGTGTTTTTTTGTCACTTCGTATCCCACAAAAAATTAAATAAAAAACGTGATCGAAAAGCGTCATGCAGCCCAAAATGGTACCAATAGAAACTACAGCCCGCCCCGCAAAATGATAAGCCCTCACGCCGCTCAATCGACAGAAAAATAAAAAAGTTCTGCCTCTCAGAATGTGGCGACAAAACAAATTTTTACCAATTTGTTTCTTCCTTGTGAAAGTAGTAAAACATGAAAAAAACCTATATAAATTTGGTATCGCCGTAATCGTATTGACAGGTAGAATAGAGTTAACATTACATTTTTACCATAAGGCGAAAGCCGTAAAAAAACTAAACCCCTCAAAAAACTCAGGAATCTCTTTTTTTTTTTCCTATTCCACCCCACAAATATTTTTTTTCCCAGTTTTCCAATACATTAAATGGTACAATAAATGGTGCGAAAAAAAACCCTAAAACATGTCCCGCAAAAAACGAGCCCAACATGGCTTTATCGACGGAAAAATAAACAAGTTATGGCTTTTGGAAGGTGGGGAGGAAAAAATGAAAACGAAAATCCAAAAAATAACTGTGACGGGAACGGGTTAAAATACAGGCGTTTTTAAGCGTTTTGTGCACGCTTTTTGCCCGTTTTTTTCGTGCGTAATTAGGACTCCCATTGACTATAGGGACATTTGGCATGTTTTTGGTGCGTTTTACATGCCAAAGAATTGACCTTACGCTTTCTATTTACGTGATGCATTTTTTAAAATCCGCTAGCGTAAAAAAACATGTTGTATGTACTAACGTTGATTTGAAAGAGAAGCTTAATCAAATGGTTTTTTTTTTACGCCAGATAAAATGCGGCAAAATACCCGTTTAATATACGCCGTGTGAACAGGGCTTATCAGTAATCACATGATCTAATACATAATGCTTTGAAACCTCCAAAGAGCTGACATTCAGGGCTTGTTTATTATCTTACATTCATAGTATGATGTTGCATTGCTAGATGTATAGGATGGCTAAGGTCTAGTTTTCATTTAGGAGCATCGATCACGGAAGAATATGCCTCAGTACATTTGGTGTAAGCCTCACCTCTCATTTCCATTGCCATACCTCCAAAACCACTCTGATCTCAAGACATTGGGGCAGATTTATCAGTAGTGTCTTAGAATTCATGAATAAGAGTCGACAAAAATGTTGGAAATAACCCAAAATGTATCAAAATGGCACACATTGCATGATCAATGTGGCACAAAATGAGCCAGAATTCTGGCTCTAATTGCTTAAAAAAACTGGTATACACATCGCGTGCCAAGTTTACTATCTGGTTTTGCTGACCTAGTTTTTAAAGTGCCTAGAAAAGGGGGCCGGGATAAAAGTATCGTAGAATGCGCCAGATTTATTAATGGTATGCGCCATTCTTTGTGCAAAATATTGATACAGTTTCTGCCTGTCTGGTCCAGTTTTGTTCTGGCTAACTATAGGATAGTATTAAAAAATCTCCCCTGAACTGTCGACCCTAATTCTTTGCTATGGTATTCGATGTCCTTGGCCAAGCTTACACCCTTTTGCGGCCAGTGGGTGCATCTTGTGTCTTTTGAATTTTTAAGAATCACTTTTCATGATCTAGTTTCTGCAGCTTGTAGATATTTGCCCAGCCTGAGGCGTTGTTCACTTGTAGCTGCCAATTTCCAATTTTTTCATCTTGTTCTCCCTTTTCTTATTATTCATTTGATTACCGTTCCTCAGTTATCAGTAAGTCGGTACATAGCGGAAACGTCTTACCACTGTCTGATGCTATCGTCTCTATATATCAACATGCTGCTGAAGACTCAGACTGCAGATATTCTGCTAGGAAATTGCTACATGGATTGCTATAAGAATGCAATAAGGTTACGAGGGTGATGACGTATTTTGGATTATACTAGTATCAGGGAAGTGTTGTCTGAATTTTCGAATTTCTTGTTTCCGGTTGGGAGTAGAAACTGAAGGAACAGTAGGATTGTCCCAGCAAAAAGGGAGGCAACGTCAAAATTTAAATTTAAGAATTTATGAAGAATTTAAGAAGAAACAAACAAACTAGATGTAAGGAGAACATGGCGGCCAGTTGTAAGCAGACAAGTTGCATAGTATGTACTCTAGAAGCCACTCATACCATTTAAAGGGAATCTGTGACTAGGAAGCACCACCATAAATTGGGACATCTACAACAAACTCCAATATAGATGAGTTAATTTATGTATTTCTATCCAATAAACATGCTTCATATGTCCCAATAAGAGGAGCCAAAATGAAGCTCCAGTCAAAGAAGCCGATATTGACCAAGCAGGGCCCACTAGACTTCATCAAAGCACATGCTGCCTTGAATAAGTCAACAGCAGAAGGAAGTGTCTACATGTGACCACTTCTGTCCAAAAGAGCTCAGTAACGCCTCATGCACACGACCGTGTGTGCCATCCGAGTCCCGTCAGTGATCCGAGGAAAGATAGGACATGTTCTATCTTTCCTCGGATTGGCGACTCGGACCATTTTTCACGGACCGATTCACCCGCTAAAGTGAATGGCTCCGTGAAGACTATCGGGTGCCACTCGGATGCCGTCAAAAACGGCCCAAGTGGCACAATGGTCGTGTGTATGAGGCATAAGAGTCTCTATTTCAAAAATAAAGTCATAGGACCACAGCGTCCATATAAAAATATTCCTTTTACTGGTGACCCATGTTTGGCGTTTTGGCTGAGTATCATCATTTCTCAAGAGTCCTTTGACTTTATTTTGGAAATGTTGATTATTGAGTATTGGGTCTTCCTCAAGAAAGCTTTGGTCTTTGGGAATTTTACATAGTGCTGTCCTTACCTGGCTATTCTAGATTTTTTTTTTTTTCATTTTTTCACATTACATTGGGTCTGGGTCTTGGGTTAGTGGGTTGAAGTGCTAACTCAAATCTACTAGCACATCTTGTAGATAATTCACAACTGTGAACATACTGGTTTATTAATATTCAGAAGCTTTATTTTGATGAATACAATGTAGCTGATCTTCATTAAATGGGATTTTTCTAGGCCGATCTTGAAACATTATAATGAAAAAGATAAATGAAAGTCTATGTACACCACCTTACACCGCTAGATAATCTGATATTTTCAGTGTCCTCGGTTATTTGGCACATCGCTCTTTCATTGACATGCATCCATTGTCGAAAGATGT
Organism: Rhinoderma darwinii; assembly: GCF_050947455.1. NCBI lineage: Eukaryota > Metazoa > Chordata > Amphibia > Anura > Rhinodermatidae > Rhinoderma > Rhinoderma darwinii. The sequence continues at coordinate 18,918,425 of NC_134687.1, read as the reverse complement.
GTTTACAACCAGCGCCAAGGTGACCGCACCTCTGCCTGCCACAACTACATGAACACCATGCTGATAATAGAAGATATAGAGCTAAAGCTCTACGTGAATTATGGGCGGCCATTTGACTTGGCCACATGAGGATGAAAAAAACCAGACACTGTGGTGGACATCAAGGGAAAGATACTTTGAAAATTGATGGAAATTTCTGCTTATGGCTAAGCTCTTTTCTCAGTTGTGACCGTAGCCCCAAGATATGTGTCCGTTTGAGACTGTAACCGCTCTGCAGTGTGCCATATCCTGCAACCGCCAAGCATTATACCATATTTTGAAACTGCCAAGTTGTGTAACCATTACACTTATTGCCCCAAGTGGAGTAAAGCTACATTCCCTGTTGACCACCACTGTGCTTGACCTCATTACTGCAACATCCTTAAGTGAGGTCCGGGGTCAGGACCAAGGGCTACACATACACTATGACTGACCTTCATACAAGCCAAAATAATACCCCCAAACTGCCATTGTGGTAAATATTAATGAATAATAAAAAGCCTAAATAATTAATTAAATAGTTAATAAAAAGCCTAAATAATACCACCATAGCGTGCCCAAATAATATGCAGTATCTAAATCATGCTCCTTTAAAAAGCCCACATAATACTGCCATATAGTAAACACATAATACAATTAAATTCCTAAATAACACTGCTAAATAGTAATTGGCTGGTTTTAGATTGATCCTGGAGGTCCAATTTTTGGGCCCTCCTAGTAAATAGGGCCCCTGGGCAATTGCCAAGTTTGCCTCACCCTAACACCTTCCCTGACTGCATGCTGTACCTCTCACTAGACTTCCAACTGAGCTGCTATTGGTGTTAAATTACTCAACCACACATCTAAAGTCATTAAATATGACTTCAAAATTGGAAACTTAGTTTATACAATGTTTTGGATGTTACTAAAGTCAAATATATATGTATATAGACTAATTGTGTATATGTAAATATAAGGATTGATGAAAAACACCTGTTAAGTTTAACCTTACTCAGATATAGCTATTTGGCACCCGAGAAAGACCAAATATGCAAAAAAATAGGCTCAAGGGACCCCACCAGGCAGTCATATAATTTTTCTGTGCAAAGTTAACTCCATACCTCCATTCCATTATAGCTGTTAATTATATAGTACGGCTGACATTGTTCTGCAATGCTGGACTGAGAATGGGCATCCACAATATTCAAACCCCACTAGAGACTTTTTTGATTTTCCTACAAAAATTCTTTCCTGATGCCACTGGGGCAGTCATACGATTTTTCTGGGTTAGGTTAACTCTTTACGTTCATTTTTAGAGATGAGCGAACTTATGAAAAGTTCGGTTCGGCTGGTTCGCCGAATTTCATGAAAAAGTTCCATTCGGACCGAACTAGTTCTGATCGAACCTGTAATACAAGAAAGCCCGTGTATAACACTGTTTAAAAGCCCTAGAAGCCCTGTATAACACTCTTAGGTCACCCATAAGTGTATCCAAGTACTTTTGAGCTGTCTTTAAGGCAAAGTTAGTGTCAAAGTTACGCCAACATGTATGGCTATAGGAAAACGGATGGGACACGGTGATAACTAACAGAAACCACTGCACTTGTGCATGTTGTATGCTTAATGCATTGTTAAAAAAGGTACAAAAATTAACCATTTTTGGCGGCAGATGCCCGCCGGGGTTCTACCATACATGGATGTAAAAGCAACAAGCAATGGCTTTTCACAAGCCCTCCAAAAATTGACCCTTTTTATTGGCAGATGCCTGCCGCGGTTTATCCATACATGGATGTAATGTAAAAGCAACAAGCAATGGCTTTTGACTAGCCCTCTAAAAATGTACCCTTTTTATTGGCAGATGCCTGCCGGGGTTCTTCCATACATGGATGTAAAAGCAACAAGCAATGGCTTTTCACAAGCCCTCCAAAAATGTACCCTTTTTATTGGCAGATGCCTGCCGGGGTTCATCCATACATGGATGTAAAAGCAACAAGCAATGGCTTTTTACAAGCCCTCCAGGCCTGCTTGTAGCAGACGGCAGTGGAGGTCTATTGGTGGTAGTAGAGGTAGCCAACGGACAGCAAGGGTGGTAGTAGTAGTAGCAGCACATTAAAAGAGACTGGACAGTCACAGGACAAAGCCCTCTGGTGGGGCAGGCCTGCTTGTAGCAGACGGCAGTGGAGGTGTATTGGTGGTAGTAGAGGTAGCCAACGGACAGCAAGGGTGGTAGTAGTAGTGGTAGCAGCACATTAAAAGAGACTGGACAGTCACAGGACAAAGCCCTCTGGTGGGGCAGGCCTGCTTGTAGCAGACGGCACTGAGGGTGGATTGGTGGTAGAAGTAGTAGCAGCTGCAGCACCAACAGCGGCACATTAAAAAAAGAGTGGACAGGACAGAATCCCGTAGTAGCAGGCGGCAGCGGCAGCAGCAGCAGCAGCAATGTCAGATCTAATCAGTGGCATCAGGCACAGGGGTTTTAAAATCCTCACCGATCCACGCTTGATTCATTTTCACACACTGAGGGCAGATTCACACGAACGTTGCGTTTTTGCACGCGCAAACAACGCAGCATTTTGTGAGCGCAAAAACCATTTGACAGCTGCGTGTGTCATGCGTGTCTGATGCGCGGCTGCGTGATTTTCGCGCAGCCGGCATCATAGAGATGAGGCTTGTCAACGCCCGTCACTGTCCAAGGTGCTGAAAGAGCTAAATCTTTCAGCACCCTCGACAGTGAATGCCGAACACAACAGCGAAAAACCTGTAAAAAAAAAAGATAAAGTTCCTACTTACCGAGAACTTCCCGGCCGTTGCCTTGGTGACGCGTCCTTGGTGACGCGTCCTTGGTGACGCGCCTCTCTTGACATCGGGCCCCACCTCCCTGGATGACGCAGCAGTCCAAGTGACCGCTGCAGCCTGTGATTGGCTGCAGCCTGTGCTTGGCCTGTGATTGGCTGGAGCTGTCATTTGAACTGAAGTGTCATCCCGGGAGGTCGGACTGCAGGAAGGAGACAGGAGTAATCGGTAAGTTAGAGCTTCGGGTTTTTTTACAGGTTAATGTATTTTGGGATCGCAAGTCACTGTCCATGGTGCTGAAACAGTTTAACTCTTTCAGCACCATGGACAGTGACTATCTCCTGACGTCGCGTACCGATAATTTTTTTGCCGGGATCGGCCAAAACGAGTTTGGCCGAACCCGGTGAAGTTCGGTACGCTTGTCCGGCTTCGCTCATCGCAAAGACACTCCGTTTGGATGTTAGGAAACAGAAAAGCACGTGGTGCTTTTCGGTTTTCATTCATCCTTTTCACTGCTGTTGCGCGAATCACGCTCGTCCCACGGAAGTGCTTCCGTGTGGTGCGCGTGATTTTCACGCACCCATTGACTTCAATGGGTGCGTGATGCGCGAAATACGCAGAGTTATTGAACCTGTCGCGCTTTTTGCGCAGCAGACAAACGCTGCGCAAAAAGCACGGACTGTCTGTACTGCCCCATAGACTTGTATTGGTCCATGCGTGCCGCGTGAAAACCACGCGGCCCGCACGGACCGAATACACGCTCGTGTGAATCCCCCCTGACACTGGCTTGGCAAATGGCAATGAATGAGAATTTCTATCAGCCACGCCGCGGTGCACTCAGGGAATGCTGGGTGTTGTAGTACTACGTCTACTACAAAGGCTGCCTGTATTGCAAGTTGGATTGTTATTTGTTTGTTATGTTAACGGCCGGGGATGAGCCCCTTCTAAAAGCGTATTCACACACTGAGACTGGCTTGGCAAATGGTAATGAATGAGAATTTCTATCAGCCACTGTGCACTGACTCAGGGAATGCTGGGCGTTGTAGTACTACAAAGCCTGCCTGTATTGCAAGTTGGATGCAATGGGGATGAGCCTCTTATAAAAGCGTATTCACACACTGGCTGAGTAGTGAGTAGTGGATGAGCCCCTTCGATTTCTGGATTCCTGCCTTTTAGATTCCTAAAGCTTTCCCTTACTGCACAGAGATGCTATCCCTACAGCTCCTGTCTGTAAAATGGCCGCTGAGCTCTGTGCATAGACTTTTATTGCAGGCTTGAGCCCGCCCCTATGCTGCCTCCCGATTGGCTGGGAGAGCCGTTTGCAAGGCATTATGGGGTTGCCTGATGTCAGGTGATATTGTGAAATCCTCCATTTTACATCTAACATGTGGCAGGCGCCAAAATGTAGCCGGGTTCGGTCAAAACGGGTTCGGCCGAACCCGGTGAAGTTCGGATTCGCTGCGAACCAAACTTTTCCCGATGTTCGGACCGGAACCGGGTTCGGTTGTCCCGGTTCGCTCATCTCTATTCATTTTATTATAGCTGTTAATTATATAGTGTTGCCGACATGTTTTGCAATCTTGGACTAACAACGAACTCATTACATTCCAGGCCTAGTGGAGGTTGCTTTTTCAGTAAAATTTTTATGGGAGGGCTACTTTGATACGACCATTACCTATTGTCTACCTTGAATTCTAACACCTTAAATTCTACCACCATTTAAAGCAATATATTATTTATACCATTGTATTCAGAATTCCTATTTTTATTTAATTTTTATATAAATTTGGTGTCCATCATCCATGAATGTGTTTTTGACATCAGAGTAAGATAAGGAATGAATCATCTAGAATGTTCCTTGCAGAAGGTAAAGTACAGAACTGGTGACTCATTTAACGTTACAGGTAATTGGAATGTAACCTTAGTTGGATGTTCTGTGTTAGGGGTTATGAGTTTTCGAGCACAGGCTCAAAGGCCACAAAGTGGAAAAGCAATTTTTGACATTCATTAGGATTTCTGCTGCCAGGCTTCATCATAACTTAGAGATACATTTACACCTCTTGCACACCACCGAGATCGGGGGCAGTGAAAAATGGTCCGAGTGTCGGCCGCATTTCCCGAACGGGACTGCTGGCGTCACAGACATTTTATGATGCTAAGGAGTCCCTGCCTCCCCGCGGGACTGTTTTTCTGTATTGTGTAATTTTATTCAGTTCTGAACAGCAGTTCAGCAGGGAGGCAGGGACTCCTAGCATCAAAAAATGTCTATGACGGCAGCAGTCCCGTTCGGGAAATGCGGCCGACACTCGGACCATTTTTCACGGCCCGAACTCGGTCGTGTGCAAGAGGTGTTACCATATACTGTAGATATAATTCACATGTATCATACCTAGGTCAACAAAGAGGCATCAAATACAATATTGTCTTGTATATTTCATGATCTTCCTACCCTACTTAACATCATTTTTGTCACTGTGAAGCATGTTTCTTAAAGGGATTGTTCATATTTGACTAACCCATAATCAAATTACATTTTGGGCATGTTTATGGAATGGAAAATTAGCCCGCTTGAGGTTACCATGAAAAACATTTAGCAAAGTGAACACATTTTTAAGACTAAACACCCAAAGGGCACCAGGTATACATGTGATAAAAATAGAGACAGTGTTGGGGTAAGAATTTACTACTAGAGCAAGGAATTGGGACAGTGTAAGAAATCAGTCGAGGCCAGCTTATGACTCGTAATAAGAAATGTAGGGTGTTTGAGGACAGACAGACATCGGATTTCTGAGGATACAGACCAGTATCGGGAGGGAGAAGGTAATTTCCATTGTGCTGTAAAGCCCCTCCTCCATTCTTTAGGCCCCTGTCCAGTACAGCTATAAAACGTAATATATAATTTAGGCCCATTCGAAATAATAGAATCCATGATGATCATTACTTTTCCTTTTAAGGCGCTGTTCACATAGTGTTCCTTGGCGCTGATTTTGACGCGGAAACCGCATCGGAATCAGCGCCAAAAAACATCCAAAATAACCCCCATTGATTACAATGGGAGGTAGAGGCACGTTTTTCGGGGCGCTTTGTGCCCACGGTCCTAGCATTAGATTTAATGGTGAAAAACACAGTGAAAACTGCAGCAAAAAAAGTGCAGGCAGGTCACAATCTGCCTCAAAATTCCTGAAGGAATTCTATGGCAGATTTTTTTCTGCCTGCACAAAACTCAGTGTGAACAGGCCTTACTCCTTTACTGTAAGGATATTTTCCACTCTTGAAGACCAGACAGTTTAGCAATTTCTTTATATGTGCTGGTTTAGTGGCTAGAACTTTATTTTGTATTTGCTTATCCAAAGAATTTTTGAATTCTGATTTTATGCCAAATGGGGCTATTTTGGTACTATTTTTATAAAAAAAATATATCCTATTGATGCATAAAATACAGTATATAGTTCTGGATGGTTAGGATGCGATAAGGACTTTGGCTAGGTTTGGCGGTGGCATATTTTTTTTATTTTAAGTTACTTTTTTATGTCTTTTTGCTTTTTACTACGTTATTTTTCCCTTTTTTTATTACACAATGTGTACCCAGGTAGGGTGGGGGATTGCGTTATTGCCAGGGAAAATACTGAAATGGCATCGCCCACTGAACACCATGCACTGGCATCTCATGCTCGGAGATCACGCTGTTTGGTCCCCAGGGCATTCTTTGTGATTGCAGTAAGCCACAGTGAGCGGGTATGTGAGCGTACACCCCTATAACTGTAAGGTGCTGTTCACAACTGCGTTTGACTTTCCGTTGTCTTGCTCCGTCAAGCGCAGGTAAACAACCGGCACCCGTATGAACCCATTGACTTTAATGAGTTCCGACGGGTTTCCATTGGGATGTCCGTGTATTCAACCAGAAACAATAGTGCAGCATGCGGCACTATTGTTTCCGGTATTTGATGTGAATTAGTCCACCATGTATGAACACTGCTAGTGTTCATATATGATACATTATATAGTGCACCATTGTAATGTATAAAGTCATTCAGCGCTTCCTTAGTAGGTAAATAGCTGAAAAAATTAAACCAAATCATAAATGATACTCGAGACTTACATACGACATCCATTTTTTATCAAATACAAAACTTACCATTATTTAGGGTACATGATAGGCTCTACTAGAAGCTATATATTAAATGGAAGTGGATCATACGGTTTGGGAAAATAATGCTTTGAACTTTTGATTTGATTCCTCATTATTTCCCCATTATAGGTGTGCTACAAAATCATCTTGTAAGCCCCCATGCAGTGAGGGAATTACATCTGACAAGAAAACAGTGCGGTCTTAAATCTATTGTGATTCTCAAGTTTAAGTATGTTCTTCCCGGGGGCTTGCAGGCTGTGTGATGAGACAGTGGGGAGGGGGGGGGAGCAGAAGGCACGAGCGGGACTTCGAGGAGCCTGAGCAGACTCTCAAGGTAAAGCCATGAAAAACAACTCTCTTTGTTCTTATAACCCCTACGGCAGGTAGAATATCATCAGAAAGAACAACTCCAGGTACGTAGATGTAAAAATTCAGGATTAAATGAAGACCAATACAATCTATCCCCCTCCCGAATAATATGTCATCCGTATTTCAATGGTGCTTTGGATTCATGTGCGTAACCACCAGGGTACAAGGCACAAAAGTGAGCCAGGTATACCCAGAGGTGAGGAACACTAAGTGATCAAGGGGCAGTGAAAAATGTAACCCCTTCATGCACAGGAGTACTTTAAACACAGTGCCGTACATGTATGGCGTAGTGATCACGGGGCCGGGAGCTATTCCCGCACCATCACCAGGAGAAGTTGGTTTTAACTGACAGCTAGATACTACGGTAGCAGCTGGGATAAGAGATAACTCTAATCCAGGTAAATTTACCTCCTTATGTGCCATGGTCAACAGCAGTACCTAAGGTGGTACAAAATGGGGGGCTCTGTTTGTCACCCCATTGGCTGCCCCTTTGCATGATCACAGGGTCCTGATAGGGTTCCTAACAAAGGCCCTCAGAGTTGACTTACCTTATCCCTTATTAGGCCATGTAAATCATCTGTAAAGGTCCCTAGTGAGAAATTATTCTTAAAATTGCATCCCCCAAAGTTCTGGGCATTCCCGCCAATGTAAAAGAAGTTAAACACTAACTTATATGTACCTCAAATTGTACTATTGAAAAATACAACTCATCCTGTAAAACACTAGCCCGTATACAGACACGACAATGAAAAAATAAAGACAAGTTATGGCGGCTGAAATGCAATGAGGCAAATACAAAACAATTTGTTGCCTCCCTTATGGGTTAATGCGGATTACCGGAAAATCATGAAAAGAAGGTAAAGACAAATGGCTCAAACGGGAGACCAAAATAATCATACGGTTTACATGTTCGGAAAGCCTTTGCTTCTAAAGATGGTCGTGTTGGATTGGGGCAAATTTAGCTGTGGGGCCCAATGGCTTCTTTTTGCGCCGTTGTTGGCATCTACACAATGAATTTGAGTCCAGCTTATGTATATCCATGCTCTTCTGCTGTGAATATGATGCACATCGGATACAATTTTGTGCCAATTTAGAAAACAAAATAGTCTAACATACAAATTTTTGTCTCAATATCTCTATGATAATACTGGGCTACAGAGATTAGGACATGAAGTATTGGCATGGGGATATACAAGTAGCTGGCATCTTGGCTGTTACACCAACTACTGATTTCGAAAAGCTGGCAAAGCCATTATTTTGGAGTAGAAGTGAAAATCACCAAATTCTGAATATTTTTGCAGTCATTTTTTAACCCTCACAATCTTATACTTCAAAGTATTACAGGCCAGCTAATAAAAGTTCAGACCAATAGAAGGGTTTTACCAAGGGCCTTTTTTATAATATTTTTTTGTGGTGCTCCTTTAAAAATAATAGCATTAAATCAACGATGTGAGTAATATCATCCAGCGTAGGTTGTATCCATATCACAGAACAATATCAGACACAAGAGCCAAAGCCGTAAAAAACCACGACTGTCAGTTACCGTGTTATCATATCAATTGTTGAGAGCTGACACAGAATTACCAAGATCATCTTTAATTATAGAGCTGCCTGTCCAAAATGGAAATTGTGTCAAAGCGGATGTCACAAAATCTCTGCATCTCCGACAGTAAATGTGTTACATTCATTATCTCAAGTCACTGTGTAAGCCTTTCCCAGTCCCGGGAAGACATACAGTATATAACACTGGGGTACAAAGATCTTTTGTAAACCATATTGGGAGTTATTTGCTGTGAAATGACTATAGAATTGTTACTTTGTCTACTTTGCTTGCATTGTCTTGGAGTGAACCCAATTTTAGGATATTTCTTCATAGGTTGATATGGACTGCAGGCAGTCTATCAAGCTGTCAAAAGATCTCAGCTCAAATAAGGGTCTTCAAAAAAAATAAAAAATTGGAAATTTTTGTTGGAAAAAATATCAGGCTCCCTTTGACAGGTTACACTTTCAATTCTTCCTATTTGTCTTTTACCAACATAGGAGACATTGGTGCCAATCATCCATAAATTCTCAGACAGTCTGTAAAAATACAGGAGTTTTGGCCCAATTTTGGAAAAAATAGATGTATCCGTGATTATTTTTTTAAGCTGTATGAGCTTGTGTGGGTTATTGTGAATGTAAGTATCATAACATGACAGTACATGCTGCTAACGTGTTCATCTTAGTATCTGGGCCAAAAACAGATATTACTTACCATCATTTTAGAAATTTTTGGGGGTTTTCAAATCTGTCCATAAAATGTAGAATGTCTGTAAGTTTTGGCTTTGGAGTTATTCAGAGTAAACAAGAATGGAGATTGACAATCGTAAAAGGCAACAAAAGAGCACTGGGTAAACACATAAAAATCCAAAAAGTTCTACTCTGTGGAATTTGGATAGAGTCATAGTCCACTTATGCGTGAATTTTGCCCAAAATTTGAAACCTAAAATATCTGCTTGTCAGAGGTGTAACTTAAAGCTCCTGAACCCCAATGCAAAATCTGTACCAGAGCCCCTTTACCAACATGTGCCCTTTATAGCACTTATATCTTCTTATGAGAAATGAGGGTATTTGGCCCCATATCCAGTTTCAATTTCAACCTTTGCCCCCTATAAATATGCTGCTTCTTTTTAACCTGTAGGACAAGAGTAGAAATCCAAGTGTATTCAAGTATTGTAACTAATGAACTTGACCCAGCAGAAGTCCCTGCTGAATCATGAAGAAGTGGCAGATGAGAATCCTGCTCAGCATGCCAAGTGCCCAGTGGGACTTGTAGTCCACATCTCCCGCAGTAAACAACAGCTCTAGTGTCATGAAGAAATAATAACCAGGTAAGAGATGTTAGAAGTCATTATAAGAGATTCATTTACAAGGACAGATCCCATAGGTGTCTAGTTTTTGAAAACAAGGATGATCAAACATTATATGATTAAGTGAGTGCACTTAGTTTCCCTGGTTGGCCAAAAAATTGGTAGAAAAAAAACTGGTGATGTTGGCCAGGTCAGTAGGACACCTTCCTATACCCCATAAGTCCATGAAGCTGGGGTGGGCACTGAACCTCCAATTACCCAAGCATTGATTCCATTTAGCACAACAGGCTGGCCGAGATAGTTATGTTTTGTCCTGTTTCTTGAGCAGAACTGATAAGGGCACTAACCAAGAGGGCATGTTTTCTGTTGTGGTGGATTTTTCCTTTCTCCATCATCATTATTTAATAGTCAGAAGTTTGCCAGTTAGGTATATTTTTTTCTACAATGGAGAATAAATTGTATTACATGAGAAGGTTGCTTTCCACATATGGTAATGTTCCAATTGTTGCCATTGTGTTTTCCCTCATATTGAGCATGCAAACAGAGATAAGTGTCAATCACTGAGTAGGACCACTCACCGGTCCCTTAAGCCCAGAGAAAGCAGGGATTTGAAGTGGTTATCCCATCTGGACAACCCCTTCTTTGAATAAAGCTTTCCTGGAGATTAACTGATCACAACAGGACCCTAAGGCCGGGTTCCCACGTAGTGTAAACGCTGCAGAATTTCCACAATGGAATTCTGTGCGGGAATTCTGCAGCATTTACAGCAGCAGCAAAGTGGATGAGATTTGGAAAATCTCATGCACACGTAGTGTAAATGTTAATAAATTGACCTACGGTGCGGAATTTCATTCCGCAGCATGTCAATTAATGCTGCGCTTTTCTTGATTTTCCGTTGCGGGTTTTCCCCATTGAATTCAATGGGGATGCATAATCTGCAACAGAAAGCCAAGTGTTGCGACATTTGCAACTTATTCGCAACGATTACGCTGCAAAAATCGCAACTACGAAAAAAAATAAAGTATACTTACCCAGAATGCCCTCCTTCTTCCTGCAGTCCGGCCTCCTGGGATGACGTTGCATCCCATGTGATGACTGCAGCCAATCACAGGCTGTAGCGGCGGTCACATGGGATGATATATCATCCCAGGAGGCCGGCCTGGATGACGTCAGAGGTCCGGCCTCCTGGGATGACGTTACATCCCATGTGATCGCGGGCTGCAGCGTCATCCAAGGAAGCTGGACCGGACTGCACAGGAGGGACGTGTCACCATAACAACGGCTTACATTAGTATGACCGGCTTTTACCACTGCTTTCTGCAGCTGAAATTGTGTGAGAACAAACGCACCCCAACGTGGTGCGGTTTTTGGACGGAATGTACTGCTGGTTCCAGGTTGGATACGCTGCGTGGTCTTTACACAGCGTATCTGTCCGGTGGGAACCCGGCTTCACACCTGGAATGTAGTAGTAGATGGCACCCATTCAAATAAATAGGCAGCCATGCAATAAATGGTCCCGTTGAGTGGAACGGGAAGCAATATATTATATACTTTCAGTCCTTCTTTCCTCTGGCTAACAGAGGGGCTCAGAGTGGGGGTCCCCATTCTTTAACATCCATTTGCGCAATAGGGCAAATAAAAAGGACTTTTCCAGAGGGGACAAAAGCTTTCAGATGCACATGCCCTGCTATTTGTAGCAGAGGGGACCAAGTTTATTTGGTCGCCAGCATATTTGTGCATTATTTCACAGATTCTGGAACACGTTTTCAATTATCACACATAAAACGAATGTAGAAGAGAAGGTTAAGTTATGCCAGGCTAATGCAGTACATGAATTTCTCTTACAGCCGAAACACAGAGAATATTATATATTTTGTGCGGCATCAGAGAGTTGTGATACAAGAAGAATTGGCAGATGAGTACCTGGCGGCGGAGCAGACGAAACAATGACGGGGCGCACACATGAAACAGAGTCCAACAACAGAGACACAACGTTGGCAAGAGGCTGCAAAGCCTCTCTGCTCCGTCATGACAGTGGAGAGCTGATTGCAAGAGCATCAAACATCCCATGAGAAGTATCCAGTGACAAATCACAACAAACTACAAAAACCACTATCTAGGGCCGAGAGATAAAGCAATGAATCATAGGGAAAGAGGAGACTAAATAAGAGCCTCTGTTTCAAACGGTAATTCTACCTCTGATCTGTCTACAAGCGCAACCGCATTTCCGCAATATCTCATACTAAAGCGGTCTGGAGTCACGAACCATATGATTGCTATGGGTCAGAACAAAAAGTAAGTCTGCTAAATATGTATCTATGAAGAATATCTTAACATTATTTATACATAAATCCAACCACTATGGAAATGTTAGTAACACATTTTATTAAGGGCAAAAGCTCGCTTGATCTTGATTTTCAGTATGAATACAGACCGTGAAAGCGGGGCCTCACGATCCTTCTGACTTTTTGGGTTTTAAGCAGGAGGTGTCTGAAAAGTTACCACGGGGAATGCTCACCATTGTTTTTCTTGTGAAATTCTCGATAAGTTTGATGTGTCACATGACCCTCTTCCCATTGAAAAAACTAAAGTTGGATACAAAATGTCTGACTTCAAAATGGCCGCCATGGTCAACACCCAGCTTGAAAAGTTCCCCCCTCCCATATACTAATGTGCCACAAACAGGAAGTTAATATCACCAACCATTCCCATTTTATTTAGGTGTATCCATATAAATGGCCCACCCACCCTGTATATATATATATATATCTGGTATAGATTTATTTTACATAATAATAAATTTCCAAACTAACAAAACATTGTTGCAAGTTTTTTTGTTTTCAATTTTAGCCAAGTTATTATATGTTAATTTAAAGAGTCTGTCACCACATTATAAGTGGTCTATATTGTACATGAGGTGATCGGCGCTGTAATGTAGATTACAGCAGTGTTTTTATTTAGAAAAACAATCATTTTTGACTGAGTTATGACCTATATTAGCTTTATGCTAATGAGATTCTCAATGGACAACTGGGCGTGTTTCACTATATGACGAAGTGGGCGTTGTTGTGGAGAGAAGATTATGACGCTGACCAATCAGCATCATACACTTCTCTCCATTAATTTACACTGCATATAGCTATATCGCTATGTGCAGTCACATAAACACACTATAATGCTATTCATGTGTCATGACAATGAATATACATTACCTTCAGCCAGGACGTGACGTGTATTCATTCTCCTGACCATTTCTGTAGCGTCTCTGTGATTTACAACACAGTACAGCGACATCTCGCTGTGAATGACAGTTTACAGCGTAATCTCTCGAGACTACGCGTGCTGTGTTGTAAATCACAGAGACGCTACAGAAGTGGTCAGGAGAAAGAATACACGTCACATGCTGGCTGGAGGTAATGTATATTCACCTCTGAGTGCCCTATTGGACCTTGAGGGAAATAAAAGACCAATATTTACTGATGGTAAGGCAAGAGAAGGACCTGGGTATTCTGGTAACAAATAATCTAAGCAGCAGCACTCAATGTCAAGCAGCAGCTGCAAAAGCAAATATGATTATAGGGTGTATAAAAAAGAGAGATACAAACCTGTGATTCAAGTGTAATATTACCCCCTATTAATCACTTGTAAGGCCACATCTTAAATATGGGATTCAGTTTTGGGCTCCTCATTGTAAAAAGGATATAGGAGAACTGGAGAGGGTTCAAAGGTGGGTGACTAAATCATTAAATGGGATGGGAGGTGTCACTTACAATGAGATGGGAGGTGTCACTTACAATGAGATGGGAGGTGTCGCTTATACTCATTGCGTGTGGAAGAAAAACATATCAGACATCGATATAGGAAAGGGTTCTTTGCAGTTACAGTAGTCAAGCTATGGAATGCCCTTCCCCAAGAGGTAGGGATGGCAGATACTATGTCAGCATTTAAGAAAAGGCTAGAAGATTATTTACTGATCAATGTCTTTGAGGGTCATAATTAATCTAGCAATAAATGATATGTAATTTATTGAGAAAGGTTGAACTTGATGGACCTGTGTCTTTTTTCATGCTATGTAACTGTGTAATATTTACGGATACATTTTGAAGTGTATTTGATGGACACCCGGGAGCCCTATTATATAATTAACAAACTGCCTATTTGAATGGGTTTGCATGGTTGACATTAAAATTATCTTCGAATGAAGCTTGTATAGAAATATGTAACGAAAGATGAGACAAAATGAGTCTATTCCGTAGAACACGGCAAAACATTTTCGTGACACTTAAAAATTGGGACCTTTTTCTCCTACTGTATCTACCAGATAATTTGCATCAGGAATGATCTCACACGTCCAACTTTGTAACACTTGGGCATCGGCGTCCTATCCATAGCGAGTACGGAGCTGACAGGTTTTAGCATATTCTTGCAAAAGACTAATTTGCATCCTTTAGTGGTAATTATTCCAATTTGCCATCGCTGAATTAGTGAATACAATGTTCTCAAAATATTAATAATATCACTGAGGTAGAGAGATTCAGACTGTATTATCTCAGCATCATTACAGAAAATATACACAACTTGTTCTTTCAGAAAACATCTAGTTACTTTCATGGATCCTACACGAAGGTGGCAGAGGAAAAGAAATCAAAGTATTTAATGATTGCACTCCGAGTCAGTTTCATGTACTGAAGAATATGCTCTGCCCCATGTACAGTATATGGGCCCCTTGCTCTTTAATTATAGAGCACCCCCCCCTGTACACAGAGTATATCTATTATGTCTCCCCAACCATCCACCAGTTATAGTGAACGATAAAAATTCATTACCTCGCTTTCTTACATGCAATTTCATACACAATAGGACTTTTCGAACTTCCTTTAAGGTGGTAGAGGAGCCCCTTACCTAATGGGAGTTTTTTGCACATATGGTGTGTTTGGGCTCATGCATATGGACGGGTTGTGTGGATGGACCCTTTATGTCAGCAAACGGAGTCCCTATAGCTTCGTACTATGGTGGTGAAGGCACTCCATGTGCCACCATATGGTGGCTTGGTACGTCGCCACATTATGGAAGAATACCTTGAATTATCTCCGTGTTATGGCATCTGAAGAACACGGCATGAAAGAAACTCTTCCATTTGCATTTGAAATCGGAAGAACACAGAGGTACAGTATGGCCCCTTAGACTTCAGTCAGCATCTCTAGTGTGTGCCAAAAGTGTCTTTTTTATTTTTAATTATAAAAAAGTACAAAAATTGCCAAAATGGATGATAAATAAAAATGATGAAGGCAAAACAAAGTACTGTATGTATTATTTATTATATACCAGCAGTTTTAAATATTTCTTATATATTCTTATACATATAATTTTACTGGTTTTGACAATTAGTTAAAAAAAAAAAGTCAATAAAAATAATTGTAATTATTTATGATTTAATTTATATATAATTGAGTGTTATCAAATGTATTGTTCTTTTTTATTTTGTATTCACAAAAAAATTTGTAGCAGGGGTATGACTACAAAAAATATTTCATATTATTTATTTATTTTGTGGTTTGTGTTGGTAATGTTTTCTTCTTTTTTATTATCTGGTAAAAATAAAAAAAATGCAACATAGTTGCCACCAAAAATATATTATTACATTTTTTTTATTAATGTTTATGGCTTTTTTTCCCTTGGGTTCTTTTTATGTTCAAATCTAAATGTATTTATTTTTTCAATTATCTTAAAATATTACAAATATTATAATATACGAATAAAAAAAAGAAAGAAGAACAAGACATTGAGTAGGTTACAGATACACCATTCTATAAAACACAGAAACAGGAGAAACACAACCATCCTGTTCAAGGCTTTTAGTCCAATAGGATAACATCTCCATCACAAATTCTGATATTTGGAAGATCTGTATTTGTTTTAGTTAAATATCACAGAGTGCGCCGACAGTCCACGTGCTGAGACAGAGAGGGCTCCCTAGGGCCCCCCGGAGGTCTGCCCAATAGCACTCACTGAACATTCTGCTCCAGCTTCAGGGATCAACAGGACAGTTTGGTTGCCGGGCAACATGCCAGGGACATTTAGGCACTCGGCCGCTGTAGGGATGAGGTTGTTGTGTGCGGCTGCTGCACGCTCCAGCTCTCAAAGCAACTTAACCTAACTAAGGAATCAAAGCCGGTCAAAAGGCAATTAGACTCCTTGGGCAGGCGGCTCGGCTAGACAGGTGTTGTTGGCACATTTCTGATGACATGTGAGAGACTGGGGGGGGGGGCTGAGATACCTTCACATTACTCCCAAATCAATCCTGCTGCTTCTTACAATGGAATTGGTGCATTCACCCCTCTGCTGCAAAGCACTTAGCAACATTTCCCTGCCTTATAATTATGGGCGAGAAGGAAGCATCAACTGTAAATGTCTCTGACAGAGATAGATGGGCGTCTGGAGAGGAATAGCTGCCCTGCCGAGAGATTCTATATGTGAATATTGCAGGACAAAAAGAAAAACGGACTCAGCACTGAATATAATTTAATTTAAAGGCCTCCTTGTATCTCTACACTAGATTAGTATTCGCCGTTTATGTAACACAGCTGCTGGGGAACTTCTTGAGTGATAGGAAAAGGAAATATTCATGATTGAAACCTGCCATTCTTGTCTCAGAGAATTCTTGAAATGGTCGTCCAAGGATATTTTTGTTATTAGTAGTTACCAGGGTTTTCTCACTATAGGAAGTGGGGTCACTTACTAATCAGTGGGGGTTCGACTGCTGGGACCCCCCACCGATCCTCAGAATGAAGGGGCTACGGCGCTACTTAATCCCATTCACTTCAATAGAGCGGTGTTGCATTTCCTTGCATAGTCGGAGCATCAATGTCCAGGAGAAAAGCTTAAGGACATCTGTATCTTTGTTTTAGAAATGAATGGGGATACTGGCAGGAGGTCGGAGCGCCATTGATCAGAATGTTTGGCATATTCTAGTGATATGAGATAACATTAAGAGATTGGAATACCCCTTTAAATCACTTAAATACCCTATTGTTACAACGTTATTGCTAAATCCAACTATTACTGTACTGCATCGTCATGCCCACTACTATAAATACTTCTCAGTGCACTTTATATATGTAGGATTTCTGGCTGGTCCACTATACAAAACAAGCACATCTACCAACTCCCTCACCCTCAGTCTTCTGCTGCCCCATCCACACGGTTGTATTACAGCTCTGTCTTGAACTCTACTCGCCCCTCGCTGGCCGCTGCTGTCAAAAGTTCATTGCCATTATCCCCTCCCCTAAACTTCTTCTCCAACCGTAAATAACGGTCTGCAAACAATTTGAGCCTTTTATGCTAATAATCCGTCAGTCTCGTTTGATCATCTTCTTATGCCCGCCCAGTGCCGAAGACTTGCCCGCCCTGAATGCCGAAATCTCGTCTGAGATAGTGCGCGTGCGCCTGTCATGTATGGTGCGACACCCAGTGGTGTAACTACCGCTGTAGCAGCCATACTGGTCCTGGGGCCTGCGGCATGAGGGGGCCTGTGCCGCCCACCAACACGGGGGCCCCCCATGCCCGGTAGCTCTGCTAGCAGTCGTTATGGCTGTTACAGCAGTAGCGTCGAGACTACGGGACCCGTGCCGCCCGGCCCCCAACATTTAAGGGCCGGGAAGCATGGGCCCCCTCATGCCCGGTGGCGTCGCTAGCACCGGAGGGAACCTCTGTGCTAGCGACAGCCACATTCATTTGTATGTGCATCCTCAGGACTAAGATGCAAATGAATACTCTAGGATCCAGCCTATAAGGCGCTGGGAAGACTGCCTATGCAGGCCGGCATGATGACGTCACTGCATAACGCTGGTCTGCGCATGCGTCCCGTCCAGAGGATGTGAAGCGCTCCGTCCATCGTGGGAACGTGGCAAGGTAAGTACAATATATTTATTTTTGAGGGGGGTCTGTGTGGCAATATATAGTGGGAGCAGGGTGGCACTATATACAAGGGGAGAGCAGGGTGGCATTATGTACATGGGGGGCAGGGTGGCATTATATACAAGGGGGGAGAAGAGTGGCATTATATACAAGGTGGAAGCAGGGTGGCATTATATACAGGGGGAACAGGATGGCATTGTATACAAGGGGGCTGTGTGTCACTATATACAATGAGGGCTGTGTGGCACTAAGGAGGAGCTGTGTGGCACTACTGGGGGGGCTGTATGGCACTTTACAAGGGGGAGGGCTGTGTGACACAATCTACAGGGGTCTGTGTGTGGCGCAACCTACAGGGGTCTGTGTGTGGCACTATCTACAGGGGGCTGTGTGTGGCAGAATCTAAAGGCGGCTTTATAGCGATATCTACATGGGAGTGGTGGGGGTCGCCAGCTACAAGTGGGGTGTGACACTGTCTACAGGGGGGCTGTCTAGCACTGTCTACAGAGGGTCTGTATGGCACAATCTACAGGGGGGCAGTATCTACAGGGGGCACTATCTATAAGGGTGTGTGGCACCTAGGGGGGAGGGCCCAGGTCAAAAGTTTGCTATGTGGCCCAGTCTTTCCTAGTTACGCCCCTGCCGACACCCTTCCCTGTTTCGTCTAATTCTCTGCACCCTTCCCTGCTCAAATCTAATTACTGCGCATACGCCTATGGTGTTCCCATTGTGCGCACACACCAGAACCGGACATCTATGTGCAAGCCTAGAATTTTGTGTGTACTGGGGGTGGAGGCGAGGAGAGCTCAATCAAAATTAAGGAGGCAGGGATAACTCTGAAAGGCTTGAGGAATGAAGATATGACTTTTTTCGACTGAAGATATGACACTTTTATGCTCATTAGCATACACTGCAGGAATTATTTTTCTCCCACTTCCACCATATATTACTGGTTTAATAGGCGAAATTAGGGTGACTGGTTCCCTTTAAATCTTTAGCTGGACAAATAAATAAAAAATTTAATAATCATAATAATAATAATAGAAAAAAATACTAGGAAAAATAAAAATAAGAACAATAATAATATCTATATAATAATCATAATCAGTGAATACTGTTATTATGCCTCAATTGGTAGGAACATTCTAAATTATACTTCATAAACTACCCCCTATGGTAACTTATTATGGTAAATTAGATTTTCGAGACCTGTATTAAGGCACCCATCCTGCTGCCACATGCCGACCTTGCAACAGAATATATATATATATATATATATATATATATATATATATACTTAGAGGACAGGATGGCCGAGGACGCTTAGACTTGTGGTACAACGAGAGCTAGATAGCTACGCAGCTTTTTCCATATATAATAATGAAAGCAGCATGAACAGGAGGTTTCCTAGGCAAACAGGCTGGAAACATTACTGCCTGGCGCTGCCAAGTATTATTCATACTAATTAAATACTGTGAGGTTCAGTTATTAACATATTGAAAACGAACAAACATGCAGTGACCCAAAGCCACCAATCAGTAATTAGCTGATAATGGAAGCAAATATCGGATTTCTTGCAATGGGATAATTGGCACTACACATTCAAATGATTCCACTTAAGTAAATGACCCCATGGCTAGATGACATAATATGAGTGGAGAACACACGCTTGTATTGAAGGTTTTTTCCATAATACTAGTTTGACCAATGATAGGGTCGCCATGGGGCACATCTTCTTGTTGGTATATCCTTACCTACATGGAGAATTGAATGGAGATCGAGAAGTTCAGATCCCGTATCAGCAATAGGACTAATTCCAGGGTCGTTCAACGTTCTGTCTCTCCGCCAAATATGTAGATAAGGCTTGGGAAAGACATGAACACAACGTTCCCAGATGTCCATCACATAAACAGCGTTTTAGCCAATTTTGTGACAAGTAGAGTCGCTTACTAGGACCTCTTTCTCCAAAGCTAAGAGCTCATGCACATGGCTGTACAACATACATCCGTAATAAGGAACTTATAAAAATCTATGGGCCATACTCTACTTCCGTATATCTCCAATTTCATACAAAGGCATGCAGAAGTTGTACCATATTCCACCAGGGCTTCTGCGTCAGCACAAGAAGTGGCTCCACAATATGGAACTGTAGGGGCTTCTTGTGACTCCGTTTAGGCTTCATGATTAGGAAATATTTGGAGAATTTATAGCTTCCTCTAAGTTTATTTCAGAGGGAAAAATTTGTGAAAAGTCCTCTTTAAAGGGAGCCTATCACGCTACAAATGAAGTCTGATCTGCAGGCTGCATGTTATAGAGCAGGATGAGATAAGCAGATTGATATATATGTGGGAAAAGATTCAGTAGAACTTGTACTTTTTGGTTTAAATTACTGCTAATTCTGGGCTTAGGAGTCCAGTGGGCGGTCCCAATCACTGACTGACAGCCTTTCCTGTACAATGGTGCATGCAGAGATAGCTGTTAATGAGTTAGCAGGACTGCCCAATGGACTCCTAAGCTCAAACTGCATTCTTAATGTGACAGGTTCACTTTAAATTCAAATTTTCCTACCTCAGATAAATACAGCCTCAGGCCTCATGCTCACGACCGTGCTCGTAATTACGAGCACGGCCGGCCACGGGCAGCCGGCCGCTTTTCCGAGCCGTGCTCCCATTATAAAGTATAGGAGCACGGCCCGTAAAATAAAAAAATAGAACATGTTCTATTGTTTTAACGGCGCGGGCACCTTCCTGTGAGAAAACGGGAAGGTACCCGTGGCCAATAGAAGTCTATGGGCCCGTTATTTCGGGTCGTAATTACGACCCGTAATAACAGGAGTTTTTACGGTCGTGTGCATGAGGCCTGCGGACAATTTCAAAGGAACTCAATCACCTAAGGATATTTCTGGTGGAGTTTGAGAAGAAATCAGAGGGGCGAGAGCCAACCCATGAGAATATATAAACTCCATGCAGATGTTGCACTGGTTGTTTGTCCATTAACCACTGAGATAGGGTTAAATATTGTGATCTCTGTGGGGGGAAGAGGGAGTTTATGTACAGACTATGTCTAGACAATGCTGAGTAAGTATATATGTAGAGCTCGGAGAGTGTAAACTAGAAAAATGGCTGGAATTGCTCTTTAAAGGTACGGCCCATTTTTGCTACGAAGCTTTTCTTTATACAGTATACAAAATAAATGTCTCCCTAGAATGTCCCCCCAGAGGCACCTTGTTCACTGGACCTGTCGCTAACCACTTAGCACATTATAAAATATAGCACATCCACTGGCCATGTACACCTTTAGTACTCTCTAGTGTCTCCGTTCCTAAATTACCTCACATTTCAGAAACAACTTGCCTTTAACCCTTAGGTGGCTGATTCCTTACTGTGGTCTCATAGATAAGGAAAAAAACAACATGATTGTGTATGAAGACGTTTAACTTGAAGCTAAAGTCCAAAATATTCCACTGCCATCACCCTCATACCCATAGGACCCAAGATCAGTGATTGGACCCAAATTTGAAACACATTTCAAAGGGTTCAGAGTATGATCCTACAAGAACAGGAGATATCACTGTTTCAGTCACGGGGGGTGAGGGCCCCGACACCAAACTTTACCTTAACTGATTCCAATTTATATATTGTCACATGGAATACATCAACGTAACATATTTGATTCCATGCAGAATCACTGACCAGATCTTCCGCTCTGCCATAGATATTTTATACGATAAAGACGCAATAGCAATGGGTGGTGTGGTAGGGGATCAGGGTGGTATGGCATCCGGATTGAGGCACATTGGAGAGAAGGTTATATTGGGAAGGTTTATTATAGGTGGATAAAACTTTCACTTCTCAGCGTATACTCCGGCTTTGTTCCTATATTATGAAAGAATATTGGGGGAATAGTGCAATGTGCGCCATTCCTAAACATGGTGTGTATCTTGGAAAGATTATAGCACCCACTTCTAAACACCAGGTCTCCCATTACACAGAAAGAAGTGTACATCTGTTGGATGAAGTGTAACTGTAAAAATATATTTTATTGTGGTTTCATCAATATGGTGATCAGGCTTAACGTCATATTCCTCAATGTATTTATGCTAGAAAAAGGCCTAAATACATTGCTAAATCTCCTCCTTATGGATTTCTTGCCTGTTGGATTGGAGGGTCCCTATTTGGAACCCTCATCTATCAGCCAGAGGAAATAGCTAATAGTGTCTAAGCGTTACACAGACTATGTACTGATTTCACAGAAAAGTGTGCAATGCTTTATTTGCCCTGTGATGGCGCTGTGGGGATAGTGAACATTTTCTGACGGGTTCTCTCACAGATTACTGCCGATTGCTGGACAACCCCTTTAAGCTAAACGTCTCGTTTATGAAAATACTGTTTAAATTAGAGTTTTATTTTGGTTTACATTGATAGAATTTGATTTTACAGTAGTTTTAATACAAAAACAGATGAAAAAAGTTATATTTCTAAGTCAATGTATTCTACCTTAGGGTTAATGTCTAGAGATCCGAACCTCTCAAATTTGTTCAGTTTAATGTCACTGCTCGAAATAATCACTTTACCTAAATAAATTTTACCCCATTATGAAACACCTGTGACTAAGTATATGAAACCTTGCCAGTGCTTATCATTTATATGTTTTCAGAACAGCCCCACCTTAATAAGGTTATTTTTGCACTTTATTAATCTCAACTGTTTTTTTTATCTTTCCAAACTCTCCCTTAAAATTCTTTTGTGCTTGACCAGATTAAAAATTGTTCTCCATGGCAAGAGAATTTGATGTCCTTTCATTTCAAGGGCATTGCAGCAGTTTCACATAAATGACTTAAGGGGATGGACACAGTAAAAAATAAACAGATTTATTTGATTTGATAAGGTCTAGTAAAATCTGGACCCGTGCAGTGAAGCATGTAGAAGGTAAGTAGAGAGAGAATTAATGTATCACACCATCTCTTTCTGAATTTTAATTCCATTTGTTACTTTTTTTATTTCCCTTGTTGTTGAAAATATTATTGTTAATGTAAAATTTGATAACAGATAAGGCTAGGAAGAAACTTTTGTTACTTTTCTATTTATTAAAGGGAATGTATAATGTATTTTTTATTTCACAATTACAACCAGATCGTGAAAGAGAATCCTTTTTTCTAAATTGTTTTTATTTTTTTAATTGTAGATTTTTTTAATTCTATTTTCTGTACATGATTATGGGGGCAGCCATATTGCCTGAACTGCTGTTATCAGCATTTAGAGATATGCTTTACAGCAGCCACATGACCCATAGGAACCTGTGAACAAGAGGGGTCCTATTGACTTCTATGGGAGAGGGTTTTAGGCATTCTCTTTGACCTGTGCAGAGGATAATTGTGTAGGGAGGGCGATAAGGGGAGCTTTGTCTATCACTTATTGTTAATGGTAGATCCTGTGATATCTATACATAGGTAATACATGTCATTGTAATTTAAAACTGAAAAACAGGAGTCAGACACTATTTATAATAGAAAAGTAGAAAAATATAAATTGTATTATCAAGATATTAACAAAGAGGAAAAATAAAATATACAGAGGATCCAAATCAGGATTTAACTGTATAAGGGCCACATTAGTATAGCGATTAATACCACAACAGTAACGGATTATTTCATGCATACATGCAAAGTAAGGAGTGCATGATATTAATAATGTGGGACAGGTAGTGCCTAGTCTAAGTATACACAGGGAATAAAAACAGTGCATGCTGCATAATGCTATAGCGAACGATACGCAAACAAAAAGAGGTAGACAGTAAGCATGGACAAAAGGGTAGTGTCATCTGAGAAATAGTCATGAACGACTAAACTAATGGACAGATCTAAACAGATGTATGATGTATTCAATTGGCCCAGAAGGACGGAAACACTCCAACGCGCGTTTCGCATATACAGCTTTATCAAGGGTAATCCTGCCTGTGATGATACTTAGATGACTGCTGAGAAGTGATCTCTACAGAACAGGAAGGGTCAGTCTATTATGAATGGTGGATCTTGGGTTATCTATATATAGGTGTTACCTGTCAGTGTAATCCTGCCAGTGATGATAATGAGATGACTGCTGAGAAGCGATCTCTATAGAACAGGAAGAGTCAGTCTATTATGAATGGTGTATCATGTGTTATCTATATAGAGGTGTTATCTCTCAGTGTAATCCTTCCTGTGACGATAATGAGATGACTTCTGAGAGGTGATCTCTACAGAACAGGAAGGGTCAGCCTATTATGAATGGTGTATTCTGTGTTATTTATACATATAGGTGCTACCTGTCAATGTAATTCTGTCTGTGATAATATTAAGATGGCTGCTGAGAAGTGATCTCTACAGAACAGGAAGTTTTAGTCTATTGTCAATTGTGGATCCTTGTCATCTATATAGAGGTGTTACCTGTCAGTGTAATCCTGCCTGTGACGATAATGAGATGACTTCTAAGAGGTGATCTCTACAGAACAGAAAGGGTCAGTCTATTATGAATGGTGTATCCTTTGTTATCTATAGATATAGGTGTTACCTGTCAGTGTAATTCTGTCTGTGACGTTATTAAGTTGAGTGCTGAGAAGTGATCTCTACAGAACAGGAAGAGTTATAGTCTATTGTGAATTGTGGATCCTTATCATCAGTGTTATCCTGCCTGTGATGATAATGAAACACGAGTCTTAATAAATTCCCCCCAATATCTCTCCATCCAGCCGCCTACCCCACTATACAAAACTGCAGTAATAAGTTACTGAGTAATCCACATTCCGTGAATTGAGATAGGAACCCATTTCCACCTATGTTTCATTGATATGGAAGTGACGGTGGAGATCACATACTTGAAGTGGTTCCTGTTGCTCAGAAACCTTCAAAACTAAACATTTTATCTGTCATTTAATTTCCAAATCAGAGAAACCTTTATAAAGCAAGGTTATTACATAATTACAAAAACGTAAAGCAAGCTCTATGCTGAGAAGATTTCCATTTTTCTCCAAGCCGTGGTGTACACCATTATGGAGAGCCAAAACCTTCTAGATTAGAATGCTTCAGATAGCAGCCTGCCCGTGAAGCATACCAACTGGAAAACTCTTGAAGTTTCTGAATAATAAAGTAATAGAAAATATGTAATTTTAATCTGACCTACTTTGTCTATCCATAGAAAAAAGAGCAAATTATATTTTCTGACAAACGCACAGGAAATAAATTACCACCAAGATTAAAGAAGTCATATTAAATAAAATGTAATAGTGATGTATGCAGCAAAGTGAAGAGTGGATTACGTCCTCCTTATTTTACAAACTTTATTTCACTGAACAAAAATTGTCTAAAGCTCAGTCATATTTTTGTATTTTGATGTGTAAAGCAAAGACAATGACTGAGCAAAATCCCACAATAACAAAAAGCTCTGAATATATATATATATATATATATATATATATATATATATATAAAAGACTAAGTCCCGATGCTGTTCCTTTGTTCTATGGTAGTTTTATATTGAAATTTGGGAGTTGATTCATCCCCTAGAAACGAGCACATGGCCTAATTTATGGTATGTTGGAGTGCTGTGTTCATCTGCTTTTGGACTCATATATATATATATATATATATATATATATATATGTATATGTATATACATACATATATATATATATATATATATATATATATATGTATGTATATATCGCCAACATACACTCTGTATCAATGTAGAAATAAAATACATTTACATCTCCCGTGTTGCAAAGGAGCTCACCATTTAAAGGGATATCACGTAGGGTATTTGATGGGATATTTAACTGCTACCTGCACCACAACGTAATAAAACGTCATGGTGCGCGGGGGGGGGGGTGATGTCTGGAACAGGCTCACCCACTAAGCCTGCTCCATACGCAGCGGGTGTCAGCTTTGTATTATAGCTGACAACCTGGACTAACTTCCAGGAACAGCAATAGCGCTGTTCCTGGCCGTTTAACCCCTTAGATGCTGCGATCGATCATAATCGCAGCATCTAAGACGTTAAGAAAAAGTGGGCCACTTCTGATAGCTCATTGGCCCCCCGCAGTGTGATCGGGGGTTGCTGATGGTTGTCATGGCAGCTCAGGGGCCTAATGAAGAGTTACTAGTGTTACTAGCACTAAAAACATAAGATCCGTCTGTTGTCAGAAAATAGGAATGTTATTCAAAAACTAAATGTTATATATTCCTGAAAATAATCCTAAACTGTATTTTCTCCCAAAAATCCAAACTTCCCTAACAGTCATGCCTCAAGTAAAGGAGGGAGTCAGGAGAAGACAGCATTGAGGTAAGGGAAGGGGAGGCAAAGCAGGCTTCAAAGGGAACACCCACTAAACTCCAAATATGCAGCTTCACAAGCACTCATATCAGTGAAAGCTGGTCTTGGAAAGTCAAAGAAACAATACAGAAATGAGCCACATGCATAGTGCAAGGGAAATCTCTCCAAGTACCCAGATGTATTTCTATGTTATGTAATAAACTCCTTAAGGGCCGAGACAATTTTGTCCTTAAGGGCCAGTGATTTTTTTTTTACTATTTGCCATCTTTGAATTCCCTCGTCCATATTTTTTTTTTTTTTTAAAAAAAAAGCTATGTAGCTATTTAAAGCATTTTATATTTTATTTTTGATAAGTTGTAAATTTTTTAGCAATTATTTTTAGACACATATGGCGGAATGCATAAAAAAAAATCAATTTTACTATTATTTTTTTATTGAATTTTTAGAAATTATGTTAAATGATATCAGATCTTTATTGTAGGGGTCATCCGGGTGCGGAGATACCTAACATGTATGTGTTTTTTACTCTTAATTATTAATTAAAAATTATTTATTCAAAAAATCTGTGTTTATTGTATTTTTTCATCTTTTTTTAAGACTGTTTATTTTTTTTATTCTATTTTTAAATGTGTCCCGTTAGAGGACTTTAACATTTGATTACTTCTTCTAAACCATGTAAAAGGCACAGGCATCTGTTAGTGCATACCTAAGGTATACCCTAACAAGGTCTAATACTAGACAGCTCAGGGGGCTATTATTAGGCTCATGGCCATTAGTATTTAACCATAAGCCCTGGCAGGTACTGATCACAGTTCAAAAGGTATTGAACGACTATGATTGTAGTTTTCTTAGTTGTCTCTGATCCTGGTTGTTACTAAGAGAGCGTGGCCGGTAATCACAACCCCATTATCGCTAGTGATCAGCATAATAAACATGCACGGCATTGTGCGGTAATTACATCCTGATGATGATGTACAAGTACTTCATTAAGGGGTTAAATATATAAATTCTTTAAAATAATGTTTTTTTTAAATTAAAATCACTCCCTATTAACTCTCATTTATCTATTTCCAAACTACGAGTGCCATGAAATATGCTTTTTTTTAAAATTATAATCTGCCATTTTAATTATTTTTCATGGGGTACTTACTGAGAGTCACCCTGCTATGGAGCCCATGAGAAGAATGAAGGAATTTGAGGCTAGCCTTTTCTCCACCTACTCTAGGCTGTGTGAACCTGATCTAACCTTAGTCTATCTATAATACAAAAATATTATAAACGAAGCCAGTTGAAATGACCTGTGGGTCGTGCTGCCCTTTTCTTATACAGGGATGGGATAGGAAGGAAGTTAGGGATGGCAATAAGCAGCAGATTAACCTGTCCCAGCAGAGGCGTAACTTGAAGATCTTGGGCTCCAAAACAAACCCTATAAACGGTCCCCAACTATCATGTATCCTTTATAGTACTGATGTCCTCATATGGGGCAGAGGGACCATTTAGACCCCCTTAGGCTACAAAGTCTGGGTGCAACTTCAACCTCTGTGCCCCTATTATTACTCTCCCGTGTCCCAGCATATAGGGGATGTTTTGCTAAGAACCAGCAAAAGGCACCATTATAAGTTTTGCTATAAGACCTCCTTGTAGAGAGAATATACAGTAAACTTTACATTTCTTATCAATTTCAAAAATAAAACTTTCTAAAATTAAGCCTATCTTGCAATGCTTATATTATGCCTAGTAATCTCGTTACCACATGAC
Organism: Rhinoderma darwinii; assembly: GCF_050947455.1. Taxonomy (NCBI): domain Eukaryota; kingdom Metazoa; phylum Chordata; class Amphibia; order Anura; family Rhinodermatidae; genus Rhinoderma; species Rhinoderma darwinii. The sequence goes on along the minus strand of NC_134687.1, from coordinate 18,890,286 downwards.
ATGGCGACTAATCAAAAGTTTTGTATTTCTAATTCAGTTTTAGGATACTTTTGATATAATTAAAGCTGGCCGTCTCCTTGATTAGGATCAGCTTTGAAGTAATTTTAATCAGTCTCAAATCAAATTAAAGCAACAAAATTAGATAAAAGAAACGACAAATGGAATGCAAGCTAGCATTAAAAAAAATGCCAACCAACAAATGTAGAGATAAACAATAGCGAGCAGTTTCTATAATGTACTGTATGATCTTTTGAGAAACACAGCTGGGCTCACTGTCATATCCACGTTTCAGAAAAAATCATTCATCTGATTCTTTTTTTCTGAAATATTTGCATTTGTCGAAGTGTCATAGGGAAAAATGATGTATAAAAATGTAATGTGTGTAATAAAATAAACTCTAAGAAAAAGCGAATTATTCACTGATCCCTGCCTTAACCCGCGAGCACTTTTAGACATACCTAAAAATTATCCAACTAAGGGTAAATGTTCTGGCTTGCTGCTCCATTTTCCAGTACTGTAGGTTTTTTTCTACTTAAAGTGACTGGAAAAGACAAAAAAAGTTTGCTCTCTGTCGTTTATTACACTGTTTACCTTTTTCTTGTAGGATTATATTAAAAACTCTCCAAGTATTTTACAAATTTCTCCACAATGCTGCACATTCAAACTTTGCTATTATTTTCTCCCAGCCAATTACCTACGACTCTCATTCTCCCATATAAAATCCTCTTCCTCCAGTCTGCAGGACTTCTCCTGCGCTGCACCAATTCTGTGGAACTCACTGCCCCAAATTCTTACACTTGTTCCTGACATTACTAGTTTTAGTTTCTTCAAGGAGCCCTTAAGTATTCCACATGACCATAGTCAACAACCCACACACAACCTGACCTGGCCAGAAAAATCTTCATGTAGCGTCCATGGCCGCGGGCCGTCGGGTTTACTCACCTCCCGACGCCCGCAGCCATGAATCCCTGAGCGCTGGCCCCCATCTCCTTCCTAGGAGACGCCAGCGCTCACTTCCGCTCTGGTCTGCTGGGTCCCGTAGGGTGTGCGCGCGCGCTCGTGCCCGGCCTTAAAGGGCCAACGCGCGCACAAAGGAAGTCGTCATCATTATCAATTGCCACGATTTCCTGGTCTATAAGAAGGCCCCAGGCCTTCTGTTCCTTGCCTGAGCTTATGTCCTTATGTCCTTGTCTTCCCAGTCTGTCTTGCAAATGGTCCCTTAGTGTTTCCCTTTCCAGTTGTTACCCGTACCTTGTTACCTGTTCCTGTTTCCCATGCTGTGCCTTTTATTATTGAGTTTGCCACGTCCTGTGTCATCTGCCACGTCCGGAGGAATCCACCACGTCCTGTGTCATCTGCCACGTCTGGAGGAATCTGCCACGTCCTGTGTCATCTGACACGTCCGGATGAATCCGCCACGTCCTGTGTCATCTGCCACGTCCGGAGGAATCCGCCACATCCTCTGTCATCTGCCACGTCCGGAGGAATCCGCCACGTCTGGTACAACCTGTGGCTCCTGTGTCATCCGCCACGTTTGGCGTTATCTGCTGCATCCATCTCCATCAGTGCCAGAGCTGTGGCCACCGTCTGGACTATCCAGGTACTCTTGTGCGGGACATTGTATTACTGGGGTTTCCTGTTGTTTGTCCAGCTGCCTCCCCGCTACGGCGTTACGGCCTAGTGGGTCCACTAACCTGCTTTGTGACACTTCACACCATCCTGTCCTCAACTAGCACCCCTGGAAGTATCACTTTATACTTTATATCCATGTTGGCTCAGATACCGGCTGGGTGACGGCTTCATGAAGCTTTATTTATATTCCTCTTGCTGTCAAAAAGGGGCCGTTCCCCTAGAGAAAATAAGCATCTTTTACTTATTGTGTCATTCCTCCCATCCCATTTAGTAATGCTACATCACCATTGCTAAACCCTGGATTGAATTACTATTCTCCTGTACCCCGGTACTGTGCCACACACCCAACTGTGCTATATTATCACTGCAGATTCCTTTTATTGAAGTACTTCTTCTCTTCCCTGAAACTTGTTATTGGACTGTTGGTTGTTACTTTTAGTAACCGTATCTCCAACCTCCCAATAATTTAGCTGGTTCCAATTCTGCTGACAGTATCCGGAGAAACAACCCGGGCTAGCAAGGAGCACCGCAGTCTTGTGGCCAGCTGAGTACCTCGACCCTAACCTATGTTGTGGGAGAGTTGGTTGCTCGAGATTAACTGTGCCACCTGTGTGGTTCTTCCTCTAGGTATAGTGGGAACCAGACCGTAACACAATAGCAAGCGATGGAGAAAGGGTCAAAGCCAGGAACAGCGAGGAATGCCAGGTAATGGGCAAGAGGCCAGAACACAGACACTCAGGCAGTATTTTTTTGTAAAAATGCTGTTTAAACCTTTCTTCCCACAAAGTTACTTTATAAGGAAGCACAGTTTAACATGGCAATGTGACATGGCCATCCAATACACACAAAGTGATGTGGAGAGAACATAAAAGAGTGGCGGTGGAGCCAGGTGCGGTGAGTGACACCGTGCTACCATTCCTCCTTTATTCTAATATTTTCAACATATTGTCTACAAAACATTAGTCTGCCCAGCACCTGTTGGATAGAGTTGAACTGGCCCACAAGAGGATGCCCCTGTAGGCCCATCTTCTATAACAAAAACAGGTTCCCGGCTTTTAAAAGGTACCTAAGGTTCAACGTAGACGACCCCCAGGACAAATCTATCACTTCTTTGGGTTATTTCACAAATGAATCATTAGTCCTTCCTGGTGATATGACCTGGTATGACCTAATACTGAGTTATAAAAAAGCTAATGGAGACCCAGCTAAATAAATAAAAAATGAAAATAAAAAAATTACTAGTCTTCAAGCATGATGAGCTGTTCATCGTCCTCAGAGGGGGTAGCCTCGGAAAGACTTGTGTTCTAGAATCCCGGCTCTTCTGAGACTTGCTTCTTGCTGATGTAGACACAAAGACCAAATTAGCAGCTGCAATCAGCACAAATCTATCATAGTGGCTTTGGGGATGTGATCTGTTTTAATTCCTTCTTTTCCTGTGCTATTAATTCATCCATCAAACATCACGCTATGTAACAGCGAGAGAGAAGTCGTCTTTCAGAAAATGGCTTTGCATTATAAAACCGAGCCATTTCTCAATTGACATGTAGATATCTCTTTATACAATTTTATCTTACACATCTCTAAAGGATTTGGAAATATGAATATGATTTTTCTTCTTTTTTAATGTAGGGATGAAAATAAGGGTTAAGGGTTTTTGATTCTTTTTTTTATGTCTGGTATGTTATTGGCTTTAGATTTTTTTTACCATAACATGTATGTTTCAATTGAATTGTTTGTCCTGCAAGTTATAAAGTATGGTATTTTTTGTTCCTGTTGCTTATTTAGCACCAACATATTCCGCAGCGCTGCAGAGAGAATGTCATCCGTTCACATTAGGCCCTGTCATCAGTGTGGCTCACCATCTAATTTTCCTATCTCAGACACAAACTAGGGCCAATTTTATGTATGTTTTTGCATTGTGGCAAAAAAATGGAAACCCCAGGGAAAACTCATGCAAAAATGAGTAGAACATGCAAACTCCATGCAGATGTTGTTCTTGGTTGGACTTGAAACCCGGACCCTAAACCCTAATGCATCAGTGTTAACCACTGAGCCCTGGTCCTGGCCATTTACAGTATATAACCAATGTAAAATCTGGATAAATAATAAAAGAAGCTAAAGAAGAGAAAGCATTGGCGTCAGTGATCTTTGGTGACAGTAAAGACATTTCCGAATTCTGAAGACCACAAAGAAATCAAATGTGGATCATTGACTGAATCAAGTGGAACTTTCCACTTTAATGCACAATTCATGAGACACAAGCTTCACGTTGTTCTTGACATATTATGAGATGCCCCAGCTTACTGAGAAGACAATTAAGTTCCAAGAGTTGAATGTCTCCAATGCAAGGTTTCAGCTCCTACATGGACGAACTGAGAAGTTGCATTGGAGACATTGGTGAATAAGTCAACATTGGTTATTTATTGGAGTGCTGCCTTTTTTCATTATCGTTTGGTATATTATATCAAGTGATTATTAAGTTATATCACTTATTTGTTAAACTGGTTGTCCCAAATGGACAACCAATGTTTATATGACCTATTAGGGCATATGAACATCAAAGTGAAGGGTCTAGTACTCATAACCCCCTCTATTAGCCAAAGTGGAGAGAGCAAAGTGTGGCTTCAGAATATTTAGCACGTTTATGTATTAGGCTATGTTCACATCTGCATTCGGGAGTTCTGTCACGGGTTACATCACTTTTAACGGTAATAATAGCACAGCATGAATAGGTATTTTTGCCGTCGATATGTCAGAAATATTGACGGATCCCATTTTAAGACAATGGAGTCTGTCAGGTGCCATATGGATCCATCCTGAGAAGGATCCGGAATAACTCCATTCCTTACATTATAAAATGGAAGCCACAATGCATATGTGAACAGACCATTACATGGCCACCAATTCAGTTGACATTCATTGCTAGAGGAAATGTATGGGTTATCCAAGAGCAATCAGCTGATCACTGGGGTGACTTGCTTTGGAAAGTGTGTTGTCCAGGTGATTTGTAAAGCCCCTATTACACCGACCCATAATCGTCAGGTGCAGCGAGCGCTGATCAACAGATCGGCACTCATTTGCTCCTGTCACACGGAGCTATGGATGGGGACGAGTGGTCGTTACTCCGATCACTCGTCCCCATACACTATTATCATGTTGGCAGCGCATCTCCCTGTTTACACAGGGAGATGTGCTGCCGACGACGATAAGATTTAAAAAAAAAAACAATACGATCAGCAGATGAACGAGCGTTTGCTCATTCATCTGCTGATCGCTGCCCTGTTTACACTGGACAATTATCGGCAATGAGCGTTCTTCTGGCCGATAATCGCCTAGTGTAAAACGGCCTTTAGACATGTCCTACTTATCATACTTATAGCAGTAACCTTTCCTGGAGGGATCCCGGTGCTAGTAACACATCATTAACATATAATGCCCCCTATCCCTGCAGTAGGAGCTCCTCCCTATGGGATCCCCTCTTTATTAGAAGTCAAGAGCTACTTCACGTATGGCTCTCTGCTCCTGAAGAGCACTGGTGCTAGAAATACTAGTAACACGTCTTTACTGCATAATGCTAAATGGCACTTCTTCCACAGTTGGGGAGATTACAATGGCTGTTACATAAGAGTAAGACACCCTCTACGTGCTTCACCAGTTGCTAAGCAATAGACTGAATATTACTAGAGCTGAAAAATTCTACACATATTAATGAGCCTGAAGAACTCAATAAAGAATAATTACAATGTGAAACTTGAAATAATAATAATTTACATTTTAATCACAATAATTTCCAAATAAATATCAATATCAAAGTATAAGACTTCAAACACGAAGCTGTTTAAAAAAAATATATGATTCAAATGTTTATTTGTCTATAGACATCTTCTTGTAGATTGCCCTATCAGGGCATATTGAAGTAACGAAGAGGTCCTCCCAACGGGATCCCCTCTTTAATGGCAGGAGCCAAGTTCTCTCTGAGGCTGAACAGCGCTAGTAAAGATTAAATCAATGGATGTTCAAAACGAACCGGACAACTAGTCATCAGTTTTAGCGAATATTAAAACATAGGTCACAAAGTGCACTTGGAAACACAATGAAGGTTGCGGTAAAGAAGAGGAATATACTGTGACCGAGAACGAGAAGTCACAATTAGGGCTCATGCACACGGCCATAGTATGGGTGCATATAGATTCTGAGATATACAAAGCCATAATAGGCACTTATAGAAGTCTATGAGGCCCTTTTATATCTCTGTATGCCTCCAATGTCATACAGTGGCATCCCAAGTCGTATTATGGAAAAACTCTCCCCTATAAGAATGGTTTGTAAGGGAGAATACATTCATGATACAGTGCCGTACAGAGGCATCAAATGGCAGCACACAGTGGGCCTATGGCTTTGTAGTATAGAGACATAGGGACTCGATATATGCCACCATACAGCCCCCATACACACAGCTCCACCTTAAACTTTGGGCTAGCATTGGACTGGTGACCCTTGGGCCCACCAGAGAAAATTATTAGGGCTCACCCACCATCTCTACAGAATACGTGCACATCCACTTGTTGTTATCATTGTACATGCAGGACATATCGTCAATAAGGTGGTTATTTGTGAATCACCCATAAGAGATAAACCTTAGTGGCAAGTACTTCACTTCCAAGTTAGCGCCAAATGGAGTTGTCTTCTGCTAGAGCTTTTAGGACCCATTATTGGCTCAGAGTCTTGGCCCACTGGAGGATCCTCTGGTAGTCTGGTGGGCCAGTCTGACCCTGCTTGGGGACTTATTCTGAATAAGAAGTCCTCATAAGGCTTGTCTGATGATTTGAAGTTATGACATATCTGAAGGATATACAACAACTTCATAATTGGTGGAGGTCCAACCACGGGGACCTCCACCGGTCATTAGAATGAAGTTATTGTTGTATTACAATGAGATAAGGGGATTAATTCACTGAATGTGACTTTTCCTTTTAACCATTCATAAATGTACAACTGGGGTTGATTTTCCAAGTGTAAACTCAACAATTGCCCAATGTTGGTATGAAATAGGTTCATCATTTGTATACTGAGGGCAGGTAGCTCATATGTTAATTTGTACAATACTGAACTGTGACTTAAGTAGATTTTGTCCAGCAATGACACGGTTAATAGACTATGTTCCCTTTCATACTGTTTTTTTTTAGGTGGCTACATATTTCTGTGTAGAAAAGAGCTCAATGAGTATTATTTTGGATTGCCTTTCTGTGTAAAACACATATTGTGTAATCACGGGAACCCTGTCACAACAATACGATGGAAAATGCAACTAAGTGCTGTGATTGCAACTATACTGATAATTACGCTTAATTAAACATACACATACACCCACAGAGGATACAGATGAAATATATATAACACTGGTTTCAATTAAAATAGCTAGCGAGATGTGGATGTTTGGATGTACATAACAATTACTCCTCATTGACCATTTATCACTTTTAGTTGCAGAGTATTCTACGACCTTGACTAGGGTACCATCAACCCGATCCAACTACATCCCCACCTCTCGCTTTCTACTTTACCTCTAAAAATATCCACATGATGCTCTCCAAGAATGAACAAATAATAGAAAAGTATAAACAAGGCAAAAATACCACCATGGCTCCACTGATACAACAGTCGGACTGGCCCACCGGGGTGCCATGGAATATACCGGACGGCCTTAGCCCTGCCACAATAATGGGTACCAATGATCCAGCAGAACATTTGGAGGTGACTTTAGAGCAATCACTAACCACTAGGGTCCATTTCTTATATGATCATTCATAAATAACCTACTAGACCTTATTGATGATATGTCCTGTGTATGCAATAAATAGTAGCCGTGCACATATTCTATATGGAAGGAGGGTGGACCTCTGGATGATCTTTTCTGGTGGGCCCAAGGGACCCCAGTCCAATAATGGATATAAACATTTTCAACAGTGACCCCACAACAAATCCCACAATGTAATTATACTTGTATAAAGTTTAAAAAAATCTAATAAGCTGCATTGTAATATACGGTAGGAGAATATCAGGTAGTCTAGGGATACAGTGGTGTGGGCATACTATAGGGAAAAGTGGGGCATGCTGTTGACCTATATATGGCGGAATTACAGGGAGATACCATTCTAGGAACCTAGTTTAAGTTGACCAAATGTTTATATATATGTTTTTCCTATTTAAAAAAAATCAGTAGTACATATGAAACAATTGGAATGTGTAGTATTAGAAGAAAGTCAAATCTTCCTCACCATCCAGAACCATAAAACAACCTGGTAACCTTAAAGTTGAGTAGGACCATGGTGGGTCTGAGCGTTGCGAGCGCTAAGATGTGGACGTATTAAAGGGGTTGTTTCAGGAAGATAACCCTGGTCTATTTGACCTATTAGGGCATATGGACATCATTAAGGGGGCTCCCCATTGGTGGGCTTGAGCTGTCTACATATTACAGGAATGATCATTCATCTAAATGGCTGCCATGTAATGCTACATTTTGGCGGCTGCAGGGGTAATGTCTGGCTGGCCACTGAACACCCTGGCAAAATCAGCTGCTTGCCGGGATGTTGGGAGCCGGACCCACAATGATCTGCTAATTGCTTCTGCGGCTCCAATCTGAAAGGGGATGTCCGTGATGTGACAACATTTTTAAGGCCGAATAATACCAGCCCAAATATAAAGGCTTGTAATAGCAATTCTCAATAATTTTGGGTACCAGTTTGGTGGATACAGGCACATCTGTATTACTAATAAATTAATTGGTGATATATGGTAGTCCAAATATCAAGAAACAAGATTTTATTTCTAGATATCACCCAGAATTGATCAAATACTTACCTTTTAAGTACCACTCCTATTTTAATTCATTTAATTTTCCCTCCCCGATTCCAAGAGCTATAACTTTTTTATTTTTCCAGCAACTTAGCCACATGAGGGCTTGTTTTTTTGTGGATGTATTTTCTATTGACAACATTTAATGTACCATATTATGTACTGTGGGACTTTTAAAATGTTTTTTTGTGGGGTGGAATGGAAAAGATACATTGATTCCTACATTGATTATTGGATTTAGTTCACTGTGCACTGAAAATTACGTGTTAACTTTATTTTTCCGGCGAAACCAAATTATATATTTTTTTATGTTTTAATACTTTTACAAAATAAAAACAATTTGTTAAAAAAAATAATTCATGTTGCCATATTCTTAGACCCATAACTATATTTATTTTTTTATGGAGCTGTGTGAGGACTTGTTTTTTGTGGGGAGAGCTGCAGTTTTTATTGGTACCATTTTGGGGTACAGTACATATAACTTTTTTAACATTTCTTATTTTTTTTTCTGTTGTTCAAAACTTTTTTTAATACTTATGTATTAGAATTTAGGGTACTTTTACAGTCTCTTGTTAAACCCTGACCCTGGCTTCTGGCAGAGCTTATTAGGAGGAGAAACATGGCAGACCTGGGGGCGTTCATACAATGGCTAAATGGAGAATAATTTTGAGATTTTGTATTTTCCCATTTTACTCAGACACTCAATAAATAATGGGACGTTCAACTTATCCACAGGACTGGATTTTGTGAGGTTCTCCACTAAGGCTTCGTTCACATCTGCGTCAGGGCTCCGTTCAGGCGTTCCGTCAGAACAGAACCCTGACTGAAACAAACGGGTTGATTTCAATGGTGACAGATCCGGTGCAAATGGTTTTCGTTTGTTTCCGTTGTGTAAGGGTTCCGTTGTTTTGACAGAAGCAATAGCGCAGTAGACTACGGTATTGCTTCTGTCAAAATGATGGAACCCTGGCACAACGGAGACAAATGGAAACCATTTGCACTGGATTAGTCACCATTGAAATTAATGGTGATGCAAACAGAAACCTATGGTTTCCGTATGTTTCAGTCTTGGTTCCGTTCTGACGGAAAGTTCAGACGGAACGCCTGAACGGAGCACTGACACAGATGTGAACGAAGCCTAAAACGTCCTTGATGAAAACCTTCATCCGGGGGTGGTGGCAGAGAGTCTCAGAGAGGTATTTATGTGCCGGTGAACGCTATGAAAATAGCAGCCGAAACGCGCGTCGGTGTGTGATGCCAGACAGCAATTTATTTCCTATGGGTAAGCTACTATCATGCATACATGTTTATTACATATGTATCTTTGTTGGACAACAGTCAGTTGTTTAGATTGTTTTGTATTTTATAAGGATTTCCAATTCTACTAGTCCAGTACCTATGTATGTTTGTTTGTATGTGGTGCTGTCTGGTCTCCACCTATCACACCTTGGCAATCATGTTTGATGAAGATTTTATAAGTATTTATTGTTTTTGTATTTAATAAAATGTATACCTTTTACAGTAATGGTGTGTCAAAAACTAAATTTTTAGATTATTATTTCAGTGAGTGAGTCATCACCGTTTATACCATGTAGTATTGGGCTTATATATGCCCTTCCCCCATATGTAATGTATGATATATGACATATCCATAAGATTGTCTTTATGATGAAGAGGGGTTCTTTGGTTGTTCTCCACATTGATATAGTCCTTAATGAAAAGTTTGATAAGATAAAAAGTATATTTCATTCCTTAATGGGAAGCGGTTGTCTTTTCTTGGTGACTTTGCCCATAAAGTTACATATGGAACGCTCAAAACTAGTTCCCTTTCTATTGAGTCTGCAATTTATTCTTTTAGACCAGACATCTGCCAACGGCTCTGGCAAAGATAGGTCTATATTAGAGGTAACAATTTCACACAACATTGTTGTGACGAAGTGTAGGGGACATAGTGATGATAATGTCCCCAAAAACATCAGATACCAGGCATTAACCTTGGTAGTGAGATCCAACCCCAAGCACATCGACACATCGATTATTTTTTTGTTCTTGATGACCCTCCTGATTTTTCTCTTATTTTACCAATGACTAATATTCACCAAAATATAACTGGTTCTGGCACAGAACTTCATATTCTTATACCACTTGTGACTTTTTGGTCCGGACTAATCTAGAATGTATCTATCGAGAAAAGACTTTTAGCATCACAACAGGTCAATTGCAAGGAATTTGTGCTTTCTTCTCTTATCCACTATACTTTGGATGGTTTTATATTTGTTTTTTTCTTGTACACGTGCTCGTGTTTTAGTACATTAAAGCCTAGTCTGAAGTTCAGTACCATATGCTGCACCCAACTCAAAATAGAGTTTTTAGAACTTACTGACTTTCCTCAAAAATATTCTTCTTGGCAAAGGGTTCAATGGGAAGCAGACAATTATTCCTCATACAAGTTGGGAGGAATAACTCGGTGGTATTAGGTTTCCAGGATAATTTTTATCTCGTCTTGAAAGTTGTGAGGGTGACACTGTCAAGATTTCTTTTCTTTGATCTTACAGCGCATTGATCAGAGACTGTGTTTTTATACAGTATATGGATAATTCTAATCCATTTATTCTAAAAGCGTTCATTTCATCATCAAATGCAGATCTAAAAACCTTATCTGCTTAATGTTTTATGATAGATTACAAACTTTTGTTACTGTCCAAAATGGAATATCATGGAAAGTATATACAATGGTGTGGACGATGATGATGGTCTATGATAGGACATGTCATCCACTAACTTTAACACATCAGTGCTGGAGTAAACTAATATGGTCTCTCTAATTCATGAGACTCCTGCCAGGTGTGTACTACTCTACCCATCAGCAGTTGTTAGGCGGCTGTCTCGAGAAGAGAAAAAGAGACTTTGAAGGAATCTATGATCTGTAAACTACATTTTTTCTAGGGAAAAGACAGCCACCTAGCACCAGCGCCCCTCTCGCCCTGCCACTGTTAGACCTGCTATTACTTACAGAACGGCATACACTTATATAATGTGGATGTAACCTGTGATATTTCATAGGGGTTGTATGTTTTTTCGAACTGCAGGCACAAAAAAGTTACAGAAGTCAACATTTTTGACAGTTTTTGGTTACAGTTTTGTATTGTTTTCTGTCAAATTGCAAGCTCCATTATCAGGGCCGCCAACAGGGCAGTACTGCTGGTACTCCTGTCAGGGGCCCGGCCCAAAAAATAAAAAAATGGAGCCCACTCGCCAGCACTGACCATTGCCGATGCCCATTGTCAGTTTGAAGATAGGAACGGGCCACATTATGTTGCAGAGCCTGCTCCCTAATAATAAGCTTTATTTATATAGCACCAACATATTACGCAGCACTTTACAAATTAGAGGGAACATAAACAAACAATATCAGACATTACATAGTGACAAAGCTAATTTACAATTCAGACAGGAGGAGTGATGACCCTGCTCGCAGGAGCTTACAATCTATGAGGGAATAAGGGAGACACAAAGTGTAAAAGTGTTTGTTCAGTACAATTGTCCAGCCATCTTTTATACACATGGGGGGGGGGGGTAACATAAGGCTGCATGAGCCGTCGCCAGCCAGTATCTGTGTATGACGGACATGAAATGCAGTATGGTGTAAGGAGTGTAAGGAGTGCGAGGGAATCTTATTCTGATGACTAATGGGGCCAAGGAAAGGAGTCAGATTAGGGAATGTTATAGGCCGGTCTAAAAAGATTTGTTTTCAGGGCACGCTTAAAACAGTGGATATTGTGAATTAATCTGATTGTCTGGGGTAGCGCATTCCAGAGGACTGGTGCAGCACGAGAGAAATCCTGAAGACGGGAGTGAGAGGTTCGGATTATGGAGGATTTTAATCTAAGGTCGTTGGCAGAACGTAGAGCCCGAGTAGGCTGGTAGACAGAGATGAGGGAGGAGATGTAAGGAGGTGCAGAGAGGAGATTAGTAACTTCTTCTTCTGTTATTGGGTCAAATGCTGAAAGTGAAGAAGAGGGAGTGCGGGAGGGAAGGGGATCAATGTTACTAGGGGACTGGGAGATAATATCATGGCGGATGTTGTCAATTTAAACTTTAAAATAAGTGGCCAGGTCTTCAGCACTGAGATCTGTGATTGGTGTCTGCACTTTAGGACTAAGGAGGCATTTTGGATTATTAAATAGTGTGGAGATGAGAGAGGTGGAAAATACTTGTTTGGCGCGGTGAAGGGCAGAGTTGGAAATTTTGAGCATAAATTTGTAATTGAGGAATTCTGCAGCCAAAGGCGATTTTCTCCACAGACGTTCGGCACATCTCAAGCACTGCTGAACAAAGCGGGATTGAGGCGTGTGCCAGGGTTGTCGTAGTCTTCATCCAATGCATTTCTGAGAGTGTTATTTTAATGTTTGGTGGTCAGATTGGTACAGGAGAGGGAAGAGATTGGGGACAATGAGGACTGTAGACTGTCTATGAGTTGCTCATTGTTAATGGCATGTCGATTTCTGTATGTCTGATACGTAGGCATGACCTGAGGAGGCAGAGAATATTTGATAGAAAATGAGAGAAGGTTGTGGTCAGAGAGCGGGAGAGGAGAGTTAATAAAGTCAGAAACTGAACAGAGATGGAAGAAGAACAGGTCAAACAAATGCCCATAAGTCGTGACAGACCTAGGGAAGAGGTTAAAGATAGAAACTGGGAGGCAGATGGCGAGATTGGGTTATCAATGGGGATGTAGAAGTCACCCATGATGAAAGTGGTTGTTTCAGAGGATAGAAATTGTGGAAGCCAGGCAGCAAAATGATCCAGGAATTGGCGGGGTGAGCCCATGGGGCGGTAGACAACTGCCACTCTGACACTCTCGCACCCTCAGACTCTGTCACCCTTTTTCCCTCAACGGAGGGGAATGTGAGTGAGGGGACAGGGCGAATGACCTGGAAAGTGCAGTGTGGGGAAAGAAGTATACCTACTCCTCCACCCTGCCTGTTCTCAGGTCTGGGGGCATGAGAAAAATGGAGACTACCATAAGATAGAGCAGCAGGGGAAGCAGTGTCAGACAGGTGTAGCCATGTTTCTCCCTTCTCTAAAATAACCAATGTTGGGCCCTTCTTCACAAGACAGATGATGACTAGCGTCACAATGTGCGACGGCACTTACAATGTCCTTACATTGGCGTCCTGATGAGGTATGCGTTGTGCAGACAACATCGTGACACTGGAAAGCGTCAGTCGGTCCTAACGTAAGGATCATCAGGTGCCAAAGGAGAAGAGGCGACCAGACAGAAACAGAGTGCAAGCGGATCTGGGAGATGTAAGTACAGAGGGAGGGGGCGACGCTTTGACTGTATGGGGCTCAGAAATTTCCTGTCCAGTATTCTAAGCTATAGTGAATAAACCTTGTATGTATTTTCTATATAGACATAAAATTGTCATTTAAACAATCTGAGTCTGCGCTCAATTAGCTGCAAATTCACTTGTTGCACAGAACTTACAATGGTTTCGTCTCTTTTCATCATATAATTGTAAAATCTCTAGGGAATAAATAAGTCATCGACTCCAAAAAAATTCTGAAATATAAAGCCCTGCCTGGGTAGAGGGGATGCTCTGGCCCAATCAGTGATAACCTGCACAGTACTACATGATATCACATTTCAGACGGCATTTAGGAGGCTAGTCGTCTGTGCCCATCAGCTGTCGCTAGGTGGCCGTCCTCCTAGAGAAAATGTAGTTTGCAGATAATAAATTCCTGCACAATTTTTTCGTCTTAGGCCCCATGCACACGACCGTAAAATCGCCCGTAATTACGGTGCGTAATTACGGGCCCATTCATATCTATGGCCAACGAACACCTTCCTGTATGTCTACGGGACGGTGTCCGTGCCGTAGAAACCGGCCGAAAAAAATAGGACATGTCCTATTTTTTTATTTTACGGACTGTGCTCCCATACTTTAAAAACGGGTCGTAATTATGGGCACGGTGGTGTGCATGAAGCTTTAGGCCTTGTTCACACGGCGCTCAAAAAAAAGCTAGCGCTTTTGTAAGGCACTTTTTAAAATATAGGAGTTTTTGACATGTTTTTGTCACGATTTTTTATGTGTTTTTGTCGTGTTTTGTTTGCGCGTAATTAGGATTCCCATTGACTATGGGAATTAGGCGTGTTTTTGGCACGTTTTACATGCCAAGAATTGACCTGACGCTTCTTTTTTAACACGATGTGTTCTTTAAAAACACACGTGCGTGCGTAAAAAAAAATGTGTCGTATGCACTACAATGCGCCTTCCCATTGATGTAAATGGGAAACTTGAAGCATTCATTTTTTACGCATTTTTCGGCGAGTAAAATGCGGCAAAAAAGCGTCGAATACATGCCGTGTGAACAAGGCCTTACTATTGCTACTCCTTCCCAGTATATAGGGGAGTTCACACAGAGTTTTTTTTTACGCGGAAACTGCGCCGCAAAACGCGTTTTTTTTCCCGCAAGCGGAAAAACCGTCTCGCGGGAAAAAGAAGGTACATGCCCTATCTTCGGGCGTTTACGCATCTGACCTCCCATTGACTTCAATGGGCGGCAGAGAAAGCGTATTTCGCTGCGTTTTTTGCCCGCGGCGCTCAATGGCCGCGGGCGAAAAACGCCACGAAAATCGGCGTGCAGGCAGAGGAAAATCTGGCTCCAAATTCCAAACGGAATTTTGAGCCAGATTTCCCTCCTGCAAAAAACTCTGTGTGAACATAGCCTTAAATTCACCCCCTAATGTCACCCTGCTGATAAGATATATTGTACCAACTTTCTTTGCTCTAATGCATCTAAAATAAAGAAAAATCAAACTATTATAATGATTTTGATAAAAAATCCCAAATAGTTTTGTGTATACAGCTCTTATGTAGACCTATGTGCTTATGTGGTTACAGAGTACAAACATACTCCAATCAGTGCCATACTTCTTACTAATCTACCCACATTAACCCCATAAAGACACGGCCAATTTGAGTTTTTTCATTTTAGTTTTTTCCTCCCTCCCTTCCATAAGCCATAAGCCTTTTTTATTCCTTTGTGGACATAGCCATACGTGGGGTTGTTTTTTTGCGGGACAAGTTGTAGCTTTTTATGGCACCATTTATTGTACCACATAATGTACTGGGAAGCTAAAAAAAGATTATGTGTGGGGTGAAATGGGCGAAAACAGTGATTACGTCATATTTTGCGGGGTTTTGTTTTTACGGCATCTATCAGGCGGTAAAAACGACATATTCACCTTATTCTACAGGTTGATACGATTACAGCGATACCAAATTTATATGTTATATTTTATGTTTTACCACTTTTAAAAAAATAGAAATATTTGTTTCGCCATATTCTGAGAGCCAGAACTTTATTTTTCCAACAATTTAGCCTTGTGAGGGCTTAAATTTTGTGGGGCGAGCTGTAGTTTTTACCAATACCATTTTGGGGAACATTCAACTTTTTGATCACTTTTTATTCTTTTTTTTTTTGAGAGCTAAGGTGACCATAAAACAGCAATTTGCATGTTTTATATATATATATATTTATTTATTTTTTACGGCGTTCACCGGGTGGGTTAAACAACGCTATATTGTGATAGTTCGGACTTTTACAGACGCACCGATACCAGTTATGTTAACTTTTATTTTTTTAACATTGCTTTAGGGAAAAAATAGGAAAAGGTTTTTTTTTGAACTTTTAATATTTTAAATTTTTTTGGAACATTATAAAAAACTTTATTTAACTGTTTTTTACTTTTTTATATTATTCCCTCTGGGGGACTTGAACCAGCGATTGTTAGATCGCTTGCATTCATACTGCAATACTAATGTATTGCAGTAAATTGTGATTCTAACAGTCTCCGGCAGGGCTTCAAAGGAGTACAAAGATGTCAGACCTGGAGGCCTTTATTAGACCTTCAGGCTGCCATAACAACCATAGTCACTGGCCGATGGCTCGATTGCGTGTTTGAGGGGTGCCCCCCTGATTCTAACAATTTAAATGCCGCGCTCGCGATTGGCCACAGCATTTAAGGTGCTAAACAGGCGGAATCAAAGTGACATTTGATTCCGCCCGTTGCAGTGAGGTGTCGGCTGTATGACACAGCCATCACCCACTTAGTATGGAGCGAGCTCAGCCCGTGAGCCCACTCCATGCTTCCCCTTAACGGCTGTCACGTACTAGTGGTATGTCGTTAAGGGGTTAAGGCTCTGTTCATCAGGGCCTACGTCGGAGCGATACGTCGGGAATATTTCTCCGAGTATACCTCCGGTGGAATGCTCCTACACATGTGGCCTTGAGTCACTGAATGCATAGTGAAGTCCATGACTGGTGCTGAGAACTATTCTTACGCTTTTTCAGTATAATTATTTTTACTAAATGCCTCTGTAGCATAGTCTACTTCAATATTCCATACATTAAAAAAAAACAAAAAAAAAACGTGCATTCCTCCACCACATATGCCAAAAGGACACTTTTTTGACATATGTCAGATCAATGAAGAGATATCAATGAGGAAACCTATGGGACCCTATGGATACATCTAGAAACCCCTAGCATTCCACTGTACCTGGGGAAGTTGTGGCTGGCCATACACTTCTCCCGGTCGCTGTAGGGTAATGTGGCATTATATGGTGTCCATTCAAGTTAAAAGATAACCAGGTAATACATGGCCTGGCCAAGACTGCCATACCATAGGCTGCTTTCTTAGTGGCCCTTCACTTTGACTAATAGAGACCCTCCTCCATGATTTTCAGATGACCCCTTTAACCTCCTATTCTACTGTGGCCCATACATCTGTCAATGACTCATAGACTACAATTGTGGGTCTGCAATACTATTAAAAAATGGTGGCCCATCATGATTATCTTACCAGTAAAATAAACACTCAGGTGACTCATAAGCGTTAATAATGGGTAAAACGGGGGATCTAATGTACAATTTTAATATATACTCCCACTACTATATGCTTAAGAACATCAAATCACATATCAAGGATGATAATGTTAGTTTGTATATATACAGCTGAAAGGTATTTTGCATCATATACTAATAACGTCAGGGTTGTATCCCTCATATTTAGGTGTAAGTGACACGGCCTCTATATCTGGGTTCACATACTTTTCAGGTAAGTAACATCTTTCATTCAGGCTGTAAATTAACTTTAACTAATAATAACCATTTACAGTCGGCATTACTTGCAGGTGCGACGTTAAGTTTCCTGCCTAAAATTCACAAGTTATCAAATACTCCACAAGGTTCATTGCAGGTTGGTTTCAAAGCTAAATTTAATTACTAAAACTCCTCCACATGAATGGATTATTCAGATTAAGGGATTTTTCAGAGCGGAGCACGAGCCTCGAGAAGAAAACCGAAAATATAACACATAGGATTTATAAAGCTGCTTCTTCCACCGGCATGCTGAAGCTAAAACATTGTGTTTGTTTGTCTAACAGAATGTTTATTTCCTTTGAGATACATATCGTACAATTACATGTTAATTAAAATAAAGCTTAACAACAACTTTTTCTAAACACAGGTGTTTTTCCAGCTCCTACCTGAGAACGACTACTTCCCATATGTCTATTCTGTCGGAAATTTAGCTTATCATTTATACATGATGATCAACATCAGATTATGATGGGTAGGGCCGTTCAGGAAGAAGCTAAACCATGAATGGTACAAGTAGGAGTAGACTGAGAGTTTCCCAGGGTGGCTGGTACCACCATGCCAATGTAGACTATTAAAGAGGTAAGCAATCCCCCCTACGGTCAGCCTCGGGGAAGGTCCATTACTAAGCTCATTTATTTGCGTAGGGTGGAAGAGGAACATGCAGGCTTCCTTAAGATGATGGGCCATTCCTTTAATTATAGACCTAGTGTAAATGACAAAAGTATCCATAAAACATGGCGAGAAGCATGGTATTATTGAAAGTTACTGTAGACTTTTTGCTGCAGTAGAGTTGGACAAGGCCACCAGAGGATTATCTTTGGGACTAGACCTTCACACAATAATGGGCCACAAAAGATCCAGAAGAAGACAAACCCATTTGAAGCTGACTTTGGAACCACTAGGGTTTATTCTTATGGTTGATTTACAAATAACCTGTTTGGCAACGTGTGTGTGTGTGTGTGTCTGTGCGTGTGCGTGTGTGTGTGTGCGTGTGTGTGTGTGTGTGTGTGCGTGTGTGTGTGTGCGTGTGTGCGTAATGACGACAGTTTACAATGTGATTAATAGTGGACCTGAGCATGTTCTGTATAGATGGAGGATTGGTCCTCAAAATTATTTCCTCTGGTGGACCCAATGAGCCCAAGACCGACACTGGTTGCAGCCTTTTTTTAAATCTAGCATGACACTGTAGCATTGTATCACATTGTCAGTTGCTCTCTATGGCTGTGTGAAAAGTCTGACTCTTATCTACATTAACTGCTGTAGATTGTATCAGGTCAGAATGAGGTCACCTGACCCAACCAAAGAGAAAAATTCAGATAGAAAGGAATAACTAAATAACGTAATACTCGATGAGTTGGTGCCCACTTTGCAGCTTAAACAGCTTCCACTCTCCTGGGAAGGCTATTTACAAAATTGTGGATTGTGTCTGTGAGAATTTTTGCCCATTCGTCCAGAAGAGAATTTGTGAGGTCAGACACTGATGTTGGAGAAGGTGGCCTGGCTCGTAATCTCCGTTCTGGTTCATCGGAAAGGTATTCAACGGGATAGAGGTCAGAGCTCTGTGCGGGCCAGTCAAGTACTTCCACACCAAACTCTTTATTGACCTTGTGCAATGGGGCACAGTCATGTTGGTACAGAAAAGGGTGTTCCTTACACTGTTCCCACAACATTGGAAGCTACAATTGTGTAAAATGTCTTGGTATGCTGAAGCATTAAGACTTCCCTTCACTAGAAATAAGGGGCCTAGGCCAACCCCTGAAAAATAACCCTATAACATTACGCCTCCTCCACCAAACTTTACAGCTGGCACAATGCAGTCAGACAGGTAACGTTCTACTGGCATTTTCCAAACCCAGACTCATCCATCAGACTGCCAGATAGAGAAGCTTCACTCCACAGAACACGTTTCCCTGCTCCAGAGTCCAGTGGCTACACCAGTCCATCCAAAGCTTGGCATTGTGCTTGTGATATAAGGCTGGCATGCAGCTTCTCACTCCCATGCCATGAAGCTCCCAGCATACAGGTGTTGTGCTTATGTTAATGCCAAAAGGAGGTTTGGACTTTTATGGGCTTGGCGCCTCTGCAATTGGCACCCCCGCTCTGTAACGTTGCGTGGTCTACCACTTTGTGTCTGAGTTGAAGTGGTTCCTCAACACTTCCACTTTACAATACTATCACTCCCAGTTGATGGTGGAATATCTAGAAAGTAAGAAATTTCAGGAACTGAGTTGTTGCAACAGTGCAGTCCTATTATAGTACCATGCTCGAAGTCAGTGATCTCTTTACAATGTTTGTAGAGGCGACTGCATGGCGAGGTGATGGATTTTATACAAATGTGGTAATGGACTACATGAAACACCTGCATTCAATAATAATAGAGTTATGTCCCAATACTTTTGTCCATATAGTGTATTAGTGCATGCTCAAATAACATTTAGAATTCTGGAGGCGACATAAGGATAAGTGATGTGACAGATACCAGGATGTTCATTTATAACATCAATTTCTTATTCCTACAAGATTCAGAACGTTACCTATTAGCTCTGGTTACTTTTCTTATTATAGCTTTGTAACATCATTTCCGCCACCTTTGCAATCCATCTTTAAAACTATAGAGACACTTATCTTTGATCTTCTACAAATTATCCGTAATTAATCTTTTTAATTTTCCCCAAAAAACTTATTGAAGAACTTTTAAGTGCAAAGGCAATTTTACTAAAAATGTAATTCATGGAACCATTAGGATTTTGATATTTTTACCTCAGTCTTTCAAGGTTATTATAAAAAGCTATAACTTCGGTACATTCAATTAAAAAAGAAAAAAAAAAACACCTTTTTTTTGGGGGTCTGGACATTTGTGTGTTCTCATGGATACAGAATTTTTAACAGATTCCAGAAAACAGCTGCCCTGATGACAAATAAAGTCTTAAAAAAAATATTTCAGAAACATCTCAGTCCTCAGAAACCCCCAACGAAGCAAATTCAAGATAGAGAAAGGGGGAAGGGAGATGCTGCTGCCGTTTCTTTCTTAGTAGGTCCTGAAAGTGCGTGATTTGAGAATAGAAGGAGGTAAGGAAAATTACCCAAAATATGCAGGTTACACACAACATTTCTGTTTCCACTACATCTATTATACATCTAAGGGTTAGTTTGCATCTGCGTCGGAACTCCGTTCATGGGTCCTGTCGGAGCTTTCCATCAGGGGAACCCATGAACGGAAGCCAAGCTGAAACAAACGGAAACCATAGGTTTCCATTTGCATCACCACCCGGGTGACAGCCCGGGCGCTCCCAGATGCGACAGCCCGGGCGCTCCCAGATGCGACAGCCCGGGCGCTACCAGATGCGACAGCCCGGGCGCTACCAGATGCGACTGCACGCACGCACCCGCGAACGAAACGCGCGCAGCCGCGGACACACATGGACAGAACTTACCTGGAGCCTGGCTGGAGGTGAAGGACTGGACGTCTGGACCGAAGACATCACCTGGAAGACATCGCCTGAAGAGGACTGGAGTGGGAGCAGCTCTTCTGACAGAGTGAGTAAAATGTCTCAAAGTGCTGTTTAAGTATGGCCCTGTTCACACAGAGTATTTTGCAGGCAGAAAAAAAAATCTTGACCTGCCCACACTATCTTGCTTGCCGCGTTTTTTTGCTGCGTAGTTTTACTCAGCATATCCGCCTAGTGTGTCCCTTATGATGTCGTTCCTGGAGCTGCTGCCGGTCTCTAAATAGGCAGTTGGTCCAGTAGAATTTGGAATTATTTTTTTTTGTGAACCAGCTTAAAAAAATACATAACTTTTGTGTTAGGGCCTGTTCACATCACCGTTCGCTTCCGTTCCGGGGTTCCGTCTGAGGTTTCTGTCGGGTGAACCCCGCAACGGAAAGTGAAAGTGACAGCACAGCTTCCGTTTCAGTCACCATTGATCTCAATGGTGACGGAAACATCGCTAATGGTTTCCGTTCGTCACCATTCCGGCTGGTATTCGGACGGAATCAATAGCGCAGTTGACTGCGCTAATGGTGACGGAAACGGAAGCTGTGCTGTCACTTTCACTTTCCGTTGCGGGGTTCACCCGACAGAAACCTCAGACGGAACCCCTGAGCGGAAGCGAACGGTGATGTGAACAGGCCCTAACACAAAAGTTTTGTATTTTTTTAAGCTGGTTCACAAAAAAAAAAAAATTCCAAATTCTACTGGACCAACTGCCTATTTAGAGACCGGCAGCAGCTCCAGGAGCGACATCATAAGGGACACACTAGGCGGATATGCTGAGTAAAACTACACAGCTTATCCGCCCCGGTAGCCGCAGGGAATTCTGCCTGCAAAACCGCACCAAATAGTGGCGCAGGTTTCGTGAGGCGTGTCCGCTGCGGGAATCCTGCAGGGAAAAAAAAGTTTAGACTTGCTCCGGCCGTAGTCCTGGTGACGCATCTCTCTCTTCTGAACGTAGCCCTGCCTCCTGGGATGACGCTGTAGACCATGTGACCGCTGCAGCAGTCACATGGGATGAAACGTCATGACAGGAGGCGGGGCTGCGCTAAGAATAGAGGATCGCGTCACCAGGACTACGGCCGGGGCAAGTCTAAAGTTTTTTATAAATTTAAAAAAGTGGCTTTTTTTTTTCTCATGTGTGATTTTTGCGGCTGAACCGCAGCATTTCCGCAACAGAGGAGCAGCGATCCCACAGAATACATTGACATGCTGCGGCTTAAAAAGCCAAAAACCACACTGCAGGTCCATTTTTTTTTGCAGCGTGTGGATGAGATTTGTTCTAATCTCATCCACTCTGCTGCGACTGTGATACGCTGCGGATTGTCCACAATAAAATGTGTTGCATAAAATCCGCAGCGTTCATGCCTAGTGTGTTCCTACAGTAAGGCCGGATTTACACGAGCGTGTGCTTTTTGCGCGCGCAAAAACGTGGCATTTTGCGCGCGCAAAAACGTGGCGTTTTGCGCATGCAAAAGGTCCATAACAGCTCCGTGTGTCAGCAGCGTATGATGCGCGGCTGCGTGATTTTCGCGCAGCCGCTATCATTATGACACTCTGTATGTTTGTAGCATGTGGTGCTTTTCTGTTTTCATTCATAGTTTATACGGCTGCGGAAGTGCTGGGCGGGATTTTCACGCACCCATTGATTTCAATGGGTGCGTGATGCGCGAACAATGCACAAATATCGGACATGTCGTGAGTTTTACACAGCGGACACACGGACACACGCTGCGTGAAAATCACTGACAGTCTGCACGGCCCCATAGACTAACACAGGTCCGTGCGAGGCGCGTGAGAATCACTGACCGTCTGAACGGCCCCATAGACTAACATAGGTCCGTGCGAGGCGCGTGAAAATCACGCACGTTGCACGGATGTATTACACGTTCGTCTGAATAAACCCTAACAATAAGGCCCAGTTCACAGAGTTTTTGGGCCTTGATATTGACTCGGACACTGAGTCAGAATCAGCACCAAAAAACTTCCAAAACCGCCTCCATTGATTTAATCTGAAATCAATGGGACTAAGTCGCGGAAAAAAGAAAAAGCAGCACGTCCTTTCTTGCCGCGGTTCCGCCTCTGACCTCCCATCGAAATCAATGGGAGGCAGAAAATGCATTTTTCCCTGCGTTTTTTGTCTGCTGTCCTCAATCGCCGTGGGCAAAAAATGCGGCAAGATTGTGTGGGCAGGTCAAAATCTGCCTCAAAATTCGGTGCGCGGTTCCAGGCGGTCACGGGTGCGCATGCGCGGGAGTTTGCGGGTGCGCGCGATCGGTCGCACGGGCGGCGGTGTTTGACGGCCCCCATGACGACCCCCATGCTACCCAGGGCCGCCATCAGGGGGGGTATTAGAGGTACTGATGTGAGAGGCCCGGCCAAACCTAATTGAAAGGGGGGCCCGCAGCTCACGACATTCTTTTGCAGGGGCCTGTTTTTTTTCTACCAAAGGCAAGTCGCGGCAGTTTGCCGGGCCCCCCTTTCAATTAGGTTTGGCCGGGCCTCTCACATCAGTACCCCTAATACCCCCCCCTGATGGCGGCACTGGGTACCATGATATAGTGCTGGACGGAGTACCGTTAACAGACGGTCACACGGTAGGGGGGCCCAGAAAATTTAGCTGTAGGGGGCCGTGAAATTCCTGATGGCGGCCCTGGCTGGAGGTCCCACCACTAGGACTCCCACCATTCGCAAGAATAGAGGTTCTGAGCCTGCCTTCCTCCTATCTACATGACCACAGTGAGAAGAAAATTGAATGGAGCAGCAGTAGAGTATGCGTGGGACCGCTTAATTCAAGGTCTATGGGCTTGATGGAGACAATGCTCGGCTGTTTCGGTCAGCCCTATAGATATTGAATGGAGCAGGAGGGCGTGTTCTCAACCTCCATTCTAGCTGCTCGTCACTGCGATTGTGCAGTGAGGAAAAACAAGGGTTTGTGGCCCCTGTTCTGGTAATCATAATGGCCCCAGTCGAGGTGCCCCCAGCCATTTGACAAGTATACCCTATCCTGTGGATTGGTAAGAAAATTTAAATTTTGGGAAATCCCCTTTAAAAATGTCTGGAAAAATGTAATATTTATTTACTACAAGAATAATGTTTGGAAAGAAAGAGAATATGTGATTATTTTGTTTAAGGAGCTAGAATTTGAAATAGGCAACTTCAAAGGAGAATTCTTTGGAAATGGAAAATAGATACTTAGATAATGAAATGATTAGATACTTAGATAATGAGATACTTATAGCAGAATAAAAACGTTTAGAGATGATTCTAAGGAAAAAAAGATTCAATAGAAAAGCAATGGAGATATAGAAATGGTATCTATAGAGAAGAATCAATGTCTGAAGAGGTGGGTGGAGGTTTGGGAATTAAGATTGGAAGATTAGAATGTTTATATTCATATGAGGTTAGGAAAAAGGTTGGTTTTTATTTTAGAAACAGCGCCACTCTTGCCCATTGGCTGTGTCTGGGATTGCAGCTTAGATCTATTCAAGTGAATGCTGCAATAGCAGACACAGATCATGCACTAATGAGGGACACTGTTTCAAAAATAAAAAATTAGACCCTTTTATCGAATCTAAGTCAACCCCTTTAAGTAACAAGGGAGTGATCTCAAAAGTGGTGTTTCCAAAGAAGAAGAATTGAAAATAATAAATGAATGGGATTGTCTGAGATTAGAAAAAAAGGGTCATCCCCCCTCCCAAGAAACAGCTATAGCCTAGGATTGCAGCATAGCCTCTTTAAAATGATGAGCTGCAATACCATTCTCAGCCAACGGACAAGAGTGATGCTGTTTCAGGGAAAAAATAATTTCAAGGATATTTTGGCAAAGGAATAAGGATTATTGGTGGTCGATTTTATGTCATAAGTGACTTTTTTAGATTTGGTTATAGATTTCTTTACTTTCATATATTGTGCAATGCTCTGTAGACCATTATTGAAATATATCTTCAAAACCCCAGAAAACCTCTTGAATTGCTAGTGTAAAATTAAATATGTGCTAATGTAATTTTATTAAAAAGATTCAGCCCTGGCTTCTGACCTTCCCGCTTCTGACTTAATGAAATCTCTGATTTGATCAGAATATATAATAACGACTCACAGAATATAATATTCACTCAGGGAACACGTGTCAAAAACTTTGTGGAGATTGGATTACAACAGATGAAACTGTATTCTCAGGCGCTTAAACACTAACAAATAAATTAACAAAAAGCTTCAACTTTACATACAATATATTTCCATATTTTACGGAGCCACAAATCCAGTCTATTGAAATTACAATATTTTTTTTTCCCATGTCAAAAAGTTTCACCGCCTGATGTTAGACAACAACTTTTAATATAAATCTATAAATTGCCTTTCTGCGTGACATCTTTTTAGGGGGTGGCCCAACTGGGAAGGGCAATAGGGAAAGCTTTGGCCACTAATTCACCTAATAGTGGCCATTGCAGGGTAAATGTAGCATTACATGGAGACCACTAGGCTGAGTGGGCAACCATATAATACATGGTTCCATTGAGCCGACCATAGCTGGAGACACTCTTTATATCGGCGTTCCACTGTGACTCATTGACGGGTATCATATGCCCTAATAGGGCATAAGAGAATATTGTTTCCAGATCGGACAACACTTGATGTCTCGGTCTTTTACACATGTAATAAAAGTTGAGTGTCAACAACTAATGTTACACATTACATTGCCTGTTTTTTTACCTGTCTCCCTAGGGGACTTTAACAAGCGATCGTTAGATCGTTTGCACGATACACTGCAATACTAATGTATTGCAGTATATCGTGATTCTGACAGTCTCCTAGGAGTATTCCTAGGAGTACAAAGATGGTGGACCTGGGGGACTGCAACAGGCCCCCAGGCTGTCATGCCAACCAATGGCACCCCCCAATCTCGCCGCGGGGGGGGGGCCGTTGGGATGTTTTTAGTCATTTAAATGCCATGATCGCTATTGACCGCAGCATTTAAGCGGGATCTCACTCGAACGGGATCCCACTCGTTACCCAGAAGTGTCGGCTGTAACAGACAGCTGACACACTCGCTCTATGGAGCGGGCTCAACCCGTGAGCCCGCTCCATATTTCCCCACCCGGAGTGCGCCGTATATATACGGTAGATGTCAGGAAGTGGTTAAAGTCACCCATAATCTGTACAATTCCATTGAAGAACAAACTGAAATCAATTGGGGGACAATTAAAATAACAAAACTACAATAATTTAGTTGCATAAGTGCGGACACCTTCTTACAATTGGCGATGTGGTAGTATTCAGAAATAGCCAATCTCCTTCAAACTCATGTTAAACAGTAGTTAGTACACAGCTGCCATTATTTAGTGATTCTGAGTAACCCCATATAAAGTTCA
The DNA here is from genome assembly GCF_050947455.1 of Rhinoderma darwinii. NCBI lineage: Eukaryota > Metazoa > Chordata > Amphibia > Anura > Rhinodermatidae > Rhinoderma > Rhinoderma darwinii. Next base: position 18,863,765 of record NC_134687.1, on the reverse strand, counting down.
GCTGTTCTATTAGGATATTCCTGACATTTCCTTTGTTGCATGTGACAGCAAAAGCCATGGTCTGTAAAGAGCTTATAACACATCAAAGAGATCTGATTGTTGAAAGGCATCAGCCAGGAGAAGGGCACCAAAGAATTTCCAAGGCATTAGATATACCATGGAACTCAGTGAAGACGGTCATCAAGAAGTGGATTACATTTGGCACAACAGTGACATTACCAAGAACTGGACGTCCCTCAAAACTTGATGAGATGACAAGACGGAAATTGGTCTGGGAGGCTACAAAGAGGCCTACAGCAACATTAAAGGAGCTGCAGGACTTTCTGGCAGGTACTGGTTGTGTAGTGCATGTGACAACAATCTCCCGTATTCTTCATATGTCTGGGCTGTAGGGTAGGGTGGCAAGACGGAAGCTTTTTCTAACAAAGAAAAACATCCAAGCCCGTTTTTCAAAGACCTACATCACGTCTGCCAAAAGCATGTGGGAAAACGTGTTATGGTCTGATGAGACCAAGTTTGAACTTTTTAGTCATAATTCCAAAAGGTATTTTTGGCGCAAATCCAACACTGCACATCACCAAAAGAACACCATACCCACAGTGGAGCATGGTGGAGGCAGCATTATGCTTTGGTGCTGTTTTTCTGCACCTGGAACTGCGGATTTAGTCAAAGTGGAGGGAGTTCTGAACAGTTCCAAATATCAGTCAATATTGGCACAAAACCTGCAGTCCTCTGCTAAAAATCTGACGATTAATTTCACCTTTCAGCACAACAACGACACAAAGCATACCCCCAAATCAACAAAAGAATGACTTCTCTAGAAGACAATCAAAGTTTTGGAATGTCACAGCCAGAGCCCAGACCTGAATCCCATTGAAAATCTGTGCGGTGACCTGAAGAGGGCTGTACACAGGAGATGCCCTCGCAATCTGACAGATTTGGGGCGCTTTTACATGGAAGAGTGGGCAACAATTGCCAAGTCAAGATGTGCCATGATGATAGACATCTACTCAAAAAGACTGAATGCTGTCATAAAGTCAAGGAGAAGTCAACAGAGTATTATTTTAAGGGTGTGCAGATTTATGCAACCACATTATTTTTGTTCTTTATTTTTTTTTTTTCCACCCTAAAAGATTTCAGTTTGTTTTTCAATACAATTGTACAGATTATGGGTCACATTAAAGTTGGAAAAAGTTCTGAAATGATTCATCTTGGACTTATTTTGCAACATGACAAAAACCTGGCATTTTAACAGGGTTACTAGGGCTACCTTGTCTTGACTGCAAATTGGGACCCCATGAGTAATGGGTGGTGGAATGGAGAGCTGAAAATGGGAGTGGTTGATATTTTACCATTCATGGCAGTAAGGCTGGACCCAATTCTCCTAGACTAAGTAAAGACTTGCCTTGGCTAGGAGACATTTATATGCAGCACCCAACCTGAAAGCATTATGATCCAAAGGACTTCAAAAAGGATTCCTTTATCTGGACCATTGTCTTATTGTTTGGCTCCAGTATCTACATTTGATGGGCATTTGGCTGTTAAACAAATAGTTCTAATACTAAGGGTGGTATTACACGGCCCGGCGTGGGCCAAGTAAATGAGCACCGATCAACCAGACAGCTCGTTTATCGACGCTCGTTTACTCCTTTCACAGGGAGCTAGAATGGGGGATGAGCGCTCGTTACTCCAATCGTTAGTCCCCATACATTTCTATCATGTCGGCAGCGCGTCTCCCTGTTTACACAGGGAGATGTGCTACTGACAATAATAATAGTTTCGGCATTTAAAACGACACAATCAGCCGATGAACGCTTGTTTACCCGATAATTGGCCGGTGTAAAAGGGCCCTAAGTCTGGTTGGTCACATGAGACTTGGTCTTTCAAGGAGCAACGGTATGGTGTCAAAAAAACGTAGGAAGATATTATCCTAGGGAAGGTTGGGGGTGTAAACATTTATGGAAATATGTTGTAACCCATTAGATCACGGAGATAAAGACGGCTGCCTACTAAATGGTATCCATGGGTTACATTACTTCTGATCTACTACAATTGATATTTAAATAAACCATATGGTTATACTCTAGTCAAAAATAAACAAACATTTTTCATATTTTTGACAAATTTTTTTTACAAAAGACTTCCCGGCTTTGCCAAATTTTGCATTGTAACCTCTCATTGTGACTCGTTTCCAGCGCGCAGAGAGGTCTAAGTAAATATGCACTTATTAAGCTCAATTTTGAAAAATACAGATGCTTTCATTTGCAAAAGCCCAAATTATTTTCTCTAAGTGACTATCCAGGAGCCCGGCTTCCTCAACCGTTCTTGGCTTTCCCCAGCATTGAGGACACAAGACACTTCTAAATTGAGAGCCAGCTGCCATCCAGATGGGCTTCAATCTGCTGCATTTGTGCTGCAGTAGTATACATCATTCTCACAGATCCTTAATACCAACCTTGAGACCTTTGGGGTGAGACCTTGAATATATTGCTGCACCCTGAATTGCTTAATGAGCATGTGTCTGACTTATCACCATCGGTGTGGGACAAGCTGTACTCTAATGTACAAAACATACACAGTAGATGATGAAGATGTTGAATTTAATGTAGAAACTAAACTTCAGCGACCGAATGATTATGCTTATTGCTTGCCAAGGAGGCATCCATCTTTCCCTGCCGAAGAATTAGGCTTATTACAGATTTCTGTGAATTAATTCAGCTAGTAGTAGAAACATTATTATCATACCGTTAAAAAAAATATTATTATTATTAGTTAATATTAAATTACTAAATTACTGTTATTGCTAATTTCTTATTGCTTGTGTTGTTGTTAGTATTATTATTATTATTATTATTTTTAGTATAAAAATATATTAAATTACTAAATTACTATTATTACTATTCTAATATTATTCTTATCAGTAGTAATAATAATAATAATAATAATAATAATAATAATAATTATTGTAATTTAATATATTTTTATAATAATAAGACTAACAGCACAAACAATAAGAGTAATTAAATTACCAAATGACTATTTATTAGTCTAAATTATTATTGTAAATTATTTATGAATTATTGTTGTTGTTATTAGTAATAATTAGTGATGATTATTATTAATAATAAAAAAAAAAAAAAAAAAAAAAATATATGATAATAATAAAAATAATAATGTATAATATTTACAAAAATGGCAATACAGCTTAAATGAATTCATTATCTGATATATTTACTACAAATAATTCACTTTTTTTTTTTCTTTAAAACTTTATACACAAAAAGAAAAAAAAAATTGCACTAGGCTTGGGGTATATAGAGACTTCTGCAATGTCTAACCATGGAGTGCTTAATTCAAGTGACTAAATTCTTATGACAATGACAATATATAGGCAATATGCATGGCTTCTAAAAATATTCACCCCTTGAAATTTTCATGTTTTTTTGTGTGTGCACACGACTGTATTCTAGCATACAAGTTTGCAGTTGTACAGAGTCATAATGTACTCTTAGACGTCTTTAGTTCCATATTGTACCTCTGTATGACGTCAATTTCATATGGAGGCATTTAGAGGTTTTTCTTTAGGAGTTATAAGGAATCCAAGAGAAAAAAATTATGTTAAGCTCCATCGGATGCCGTATTGTAAAAATATTCTCTCCTAGAAGCATTGCCATATGGAGGTACCATATGGCTGCACACATCTAAAGCTCTGTAGCCATAGGGGCTCCACGTGCCGCCGTGCAGGTGCATCTACTGGTGCGCCCAGCTTTGTCATGTGCAGAAGCCCTAACATTGAATCACTTTTTGACTTCCTGATATCGAAATAAAAACATCTCTAAAAAGCGGTCGATATTTATTATACTTTAAAATCAGCATTAAAAGGGTTGTCCACAATTTGAAATCTGTGTCTGGTATTGCAGCTTCATTCACTTGAAAGAACGGACTCTTTTATCCAATCACGGCACCTTCGGCTTTAGTTACACCCTTGAGTTGTCAACTTACATGAGAAGGTCGAGTGAACAACAATGTTGGCGCTTATTAGAGATGAGCAAACTGATTCGGCACAAATTAAATTCGGTCTGAATTTCCCAAAAGTTTCGGACTCACCGAAATACAAAACTTGTAGGTTCACGGAGCACGAATAGTCAAAATGGCGAAAGAAGATTAAAAAAAAAACTCCACATACTCACAATCTTCTCTTACATAGCAACGCGTTTCTGCCGGCAGGTGATATGACATAGATGTCCCATGTGACCGCTAAAGCCTGTGATTGGCTGCAGCGATCACATGGGACAGCTACGTCACCTCACCTGCCGGCAGGAACGCGTCACTACAGAAGACCAGGAAGCACAAGTGCCCGGATGCCTTGTTTGACTCCCTGAGTATGACAGAGCAATCGGGGGACGTGCAATTTGTGGTAAATTTATTCAGTCCGAAAATAATTTCAGGGGTAATTCGATAGAATCGACCCCCAAACGAATTTCAGGAAATTCGCTCATCACTAGTGACTTTATTAAATAAATAAATACATATAAATACATACCTATATATTGAAATATTCCCTCTTATATGGGATGATTTGGGTATTTTAGGATTTGTATCCCTTTAATTCTCAATCTCACTTGTTTTATTCCTTGTTGCAATGAAACTATTGAATGTGGCACTGACAAATTGTATGTCCACAGCTCTGCCTAATAAGTCATTCATCGCTTAGGAAATAATTGAATGGTCATGCAGACAAATGGGGAGGAAGGTGTCAGGGATTGCGGCAGAATTTAGGTTTATTTGGTAAGATTTTAACCTATCGAACGCAGAAGGAAAATGCAGAACACAAATCTAATCTCCATATTTATTGAAATCCTCATTTCATTGAAAAGCTCTCAGGACACATTTATTGTGGCATCTGAAAACTCAAACAGGTGTTTTCGGGGAATATGAAATGTAATTTACTACATCAAAAGATTGAAATCGGTAATTAATTTCACAATTTTAAACGGGTAGAAATGAAATATTTTATTCTCCTTTGTGTATCTTTGATGGCTTTATAAATCCAATAATGTTACAGAATTTAATTATTTTGTTGCTAGAAGCAGAGACGGGTCAATAATACAAATTAAAATGCAGGTTCCCAACAATGACGCCTGCATTCGTCAGTTGTGTGACAGAAAGTGATAAGGGATGAATGAAGTAGGCGGCAAGGAGCCTAAGATCAATGGCTTGTGAGAATGGCGATAGAAAAAATACTCCAAATGTTTTCTTCCTTTGCTGCTATGTAACAGAAATGAATAATTTTTCTGAGCCCATAATCCCAATTTGTGTTTCCCAACTAGATGGATGGTTTATAGAAACATATTGGACATGATACTTGATGGACCTGTGTTTTTTCTACTATGTAACTTCGGCTAAACCCTACAGTAAAAAGTTACATTAGTGGGAACAACTTAAAAAAAGTTGAAAAATATGAAAATATTCCTTATGAGGGCTAGTAAGGGTATGTTCACACGTATTGTTTTCAGCAATTTTTCGGGCCGTGAACATCCCGAAAAACTGCTGAAAAATTGGAAGCAGAATGCCTCCAAACATCTGCCCATTGATTTCAATGGAAAAAACGGTGTTCTGTTCCGACGGGCGTTTTTTCCACGCCCGTTTTTCATAGAATCAACAGCTCCAAAAATGGCCGTTAAAAACGCAGCGAAAAACGCGACTTTGATTAAAAAACATCTGAAAATCAGGAGCTGTTTTCTCTTGAAAACAGCTCCGTATTTTGAGACGTTTTTTTATTTTGTGTGTGCACATACCCTAAGGGTATGTTCACACAGTTTATTTTTGGCCATTTTTCGGGCCGTAAATGGCCAAAATAGGGCAGAGAAATTGGAAACAGAATGCCTCTAAACACATGCCCACTGATTTCAATGGGAAACACAGCGTTCTCTTTCGATGGGAAGTTTTTTTTACGTGGCCATTTTGAAAATTCAGCCGCATAAAATAACGCCCGCGAAAAAGTAGTGCATGTCACTTCTTGAGCCGGTTTTGGAGGCGTTTTTCATTGACTCTATAGAAAAAGAGCTCCAAAAATGACTGTAACAAACGCCATGAAAAACGCAAGTTGCTAAAAAAAATGGCTGAAAATCAGGAGCTGTTTTCCCTTGAAAACAGCTCCGTGTTTTAAGAAGTTTTTTTTTATTAAGCGTGTGAACATACCCTTAACCTTCGACAATTATCCCATGTCAAAATCATAGCAAGGCTTTCCTTCACCCAGGGCACAAAAAATCTATTTGCTACCCTCGCCCGGTGTCTGAATACTCTGACAAAGGCAGAGTGACTTATTGGTTTCCCCCAGCAACTAGGCATATGCCCCTTCCTAGCTCTGCCCCTGCTCAAAGTGATCAATATCTGGATCTAACCCCTTATGCATTGATGGCTCATTAGTGAACTCATAATGGGCACGGACCTTACTGACCATTGCAGGTGGTCAGACATTTACTCATGTTTGGTTGGATCTGGGAAACTTTTTAGGCTAGATTTTCCATTAAACATATACAGTAGACGAAGCAATTAGTGTCTTATACTTTGATTATTTAATAAAAGGGTGGTGCTTTGACAACCTCAAACTCAAAAAGGTTGTCACTCTCCATAATATATAATATAGTCAGGGTATGACCATGGTGGATCTCATGATCATCTGATTATAAGGCTATTGCACAATTGAGGAATAATCTGAAAGTGATCATGAATTTTGTGCAGAAAATTGTATCACCCAAGTATAAAAAAAATGCAACTGGGTCATTAGGCAATGGCCAATAGCCCAAAAGCTGGAAGGGCCATAGGCCTTCCCTTCTTTCCCTTGTAGATAAAGGTTCCCACCGATGGTCCCTTACCTGAAGCGGTCTGTAGAGCAGACTTTCCACTCCGCTGGCAACATTTGACACTCAACCTGTTGACTGAGTGGGCATCTCACATTACCACACTGGGATCCCACCAGTTTGACATGCCCAGGGCAGCTCTGAAGCAGGTAGGACTTTTAATTGAAAATATTTTTTTACAACTTCATTCACAACCACTCGCAGAGAATGCTTATTCTATTACTTTATATATGAATGATGCAAAATTTGTATGGTATATTCCTTGGTAATGTCATCCATAATGCTGTATTTACTGAATATTGTAGAGCCCTACAGTACCACATACTTTCTAAAATACAAGAGCAGAAAACAAGCAAAATTTATTGGACACGCTGCTCGAATATTCCGAGGCCAGTAATTCTGTTACAATATGTGGCTTAATTTTCAATAAGGACAACATTGCATGGCGTATGCTGCAATAGTATTAATAGTGCGGAGTCGATGAGTGTTCAGCAGTTTGTGCTTATGAATTAAGCGTTTATAAGCAAATTGAAACAGATAACACAGCTGGATTATCTATAAATAATGTGCTGAAAGGACGTAGACAGAAAATGGCGCTGGCATCTACTGTGAAATTCTCTTCATATTGATTGTAGCCGATCCTCTATTTTACATTGGTATATAACTGAATCATACAAATGACAATCAAAAATATAAAGCAAAAATAAGCCAAGGGATTAGATGATACCTCCAGACAAAAATGGAAATTTCAATGTGCACTTGCATGTCTTCTTTGATATCTTATGGGCTGCAGCCCGGTCTCTTTTCTCAGCCTACAAATCTACATTACGTAGTTATATCAGCACGTTCCCTGGGTTTTCCTCCAAAGGTCAAAACGGCCCACCAGATTACCTGAGGATCCAGGTTGTGACACAATAATGGCCATCAAAGGTCCAGCAGTGGACAACCCAATTTATAGCTGATTTGGATCCAATCACTTGCCATGAGAGTCTATTTCTTGCCCACAAAATTTATGATCTGTGAAGATGGAGAACGGGCCCTTCGAATATTATCCTTTTGGCCAATGGAACCCCAGTCAGACGTGGTCTCCTTCCCTCTCCGGTGATGACCCTGTCAGTTAGTCTGAGCACCCTCCCACTGTCACACCCCTCCTAATCTTTGTACAGAGAGACACAATCAGAGCCCACACTGTGAAAAAAAAAACTACCACTAAAGGGAGCAAGGATCTGTAGTTCTGTGATGATGTCATTGAGGAGGAAAGTCCTGGCAGGGCTGTACATAAAAATCTCATATTACAATGTCTACATAGAATTTCCTTTTTGCAAATCAGAGAATTGGTCACATCCTTAGTTGCCACACGATAAGCATAATAGTCTCAGGTGATACTCTGTGCTGCTGTGAGCAACCTCCTAGGCTATCTCACGCAGTGTCATAATCCATCAACAAAAACATCTAACATAAGTAAAGAATATTTCATGAATACTGCATCTTGATAAATACATCCTACTGTAATATGTACACAGGGTCGGACTGGCCAACCATAATAATAGAGGATCCTCCAGTTAGCCAAGATTCTAACCCAATAATGGGTCCCAAAATTTCTAGCAGAAGGTAACTCCATTTGAAGCCAACGGTGGAGGCAAGCACATGCCACTAGGGTCTATTTCTTATTGGCGATTCACAAAAAGCCTATGAGACCTTATTGCCGATATGCCCTATGTGTACAACGATAATAACAAGTAGATGTGCAGATATCCTGTAGAGATTGTGGGTGGGCCCTCAGAATCATTCTCTAAATTGGGCGCAAGGGACCCTATTCCGACGCTGCATGTACATAATCCATTCAGACATATAGTGCCCTTCACAGATCCTACGTAATATTTATTCAAGTCTTTATAACTAAATCATCAATGATTATTGTTTACTGATCTTGCGTTACATCGTGTCTTAAGGCCCTTTTACACAGACCAATGATCGGGCAAATGAGTGTTCATATGATCTGCTCTTTTATGTAGAATTAAAAATCATCGGCAGAACATCCTTCTGTGTAATCAGGAGATGCGCTGCCGACATGATGAAAATGTATAGGGACGAGCGATCGTAATAACGAATTCTCGTCCCTATACAAATCCAATCGTTGCTCCGTGTAAAAGGAGCAAGCAAGCGCTGATCAATGAACGGTCTTGTTGATCGGCGCTCGATTACTCGGCCCATGTCGGGCCATGTAGGAGGACCCTTATACTTGAATTGACTTTTTTTCAAAATCTAGCTGATTTCTTGTTAGGCTGGGTTCACACGACCTATTTTCAGGCGTAAACGAGGCGTATTATGCCTCGATTTACGCCTGAAAATAGGGCTACAATACGTCGGCAAACATCTGCCCATTCATATGAATGGGTTTGCCGACGTACTGTGCAGACGACCAGTAATTTACGCGTCGTCGTTTGACAGCTGTCAAACGACGACGCGTAAATTGACTGCCTCGGCAAAGAAGTGCAGGACACTTCTTTGCTACGTAATTTGAGCCGTTCTTCATTGAAGTCAATGAAGAGCAGCTCAAGATTTACGAGCGTCAAAGACGCCTCGTATAATACGAGGAGGAGCTTTTACGTCTAAAACGACGCAGCTGTTTTCTCCTGAAAACAGTCTGTCTTTTCAGACGTAAAAGCCTCTCATCGTGTGCACATACCCTTAGCGCGGACGCTGCCTGAGCTCCATGCTGCCCCCTGCTGTTTCATATTCAATACGGAGAATGGTCTGCAGTCGTGCATTGTAGGAGATGGGTTTAATTGCAAAAAGATTGTTTTGTAGGGACAAGGGTTTAGGCACCTCAATGTTGTCATAAGATTCACATGTCTTCATCATTTTCCTGAAATATATCTTTCACTGTCTCTTTAAAAAAAAAAAAAAAGCCCTGATGTTATTAAGTAAAACAGTCATACATTGTAATATTTGCATATATCACTTTCATTTAAAAAAAAGTGCAATATGGATAGTAAAACAGACGTGAACTTTCTCCCTGATTTATAAAATCTCCCCTGGAAGAGTGGCCAATCAAACAATAAATGACCTACTAACATTTTGCCATAATGAACAGATCTCATTGTATTTAACCTCACTAAACTTCCTTTTCATCTTGCTCCTTTCTTCATTCGTATTTTCCTTCTACTCTCGATATGTCCGTGGACCTCCTTTAAATAGCTGGCCTCGGGTCAAGTAAAAAATCTGCAGCCTACTGTTCCATGACCTGAAATTGTCAGTGAGCTTCTGCCCAGTCTTTTATATGGCCAAATGTAGTGCTACTTGCTCCACCACTTATCTCAAATGACTAATCTCTTTATACATTCCATATTTCTTTCATATTGTGCCAGCATATCCTGGCAGGCCACGGATGTTAGCATACAGAACAAATTAATAAATTGTGTAACCGTGGCAGAAGCGGAGGACAAATGTATCCAAATTTAGAGCTTAATGTTTTCATATTACAGAAAAAGTGGGTGGGTATTGTAAGACAGTGCTCCGTCAGGGGAAAACAATAATAATATTTCATGCTAACGGACTATCTGTAAACCGTGGGCGATATGTCTTTAAGAAATGATCTGTAATGGCAGGAAGGAGGTGAAGGGAAAGTGAGCCCTAATCTACCCACCGCCCTGTCCCTGCCTACTTGCAACGACCCGCCCTAGGCGACGGGGTACAACTGGGCGGCGGTCCCTACGCTGTCTAAGTGCATGGGAGAACAAACAGGGAACACGCAAGGGAAGGGGCAGTAGCCCACGGAACGCCGCGAGGAAACGGAGCAGTGAATGAATAGTCAGGACCAGGATGAAGTGGAGTATACCAACGTGAGCACGGAGAAGGAAGCAAGCCAGGGGCAAAGCGAAGCAGGTTAAGCAGAACTGCAGCAAGGCAGAAGCACGGCAGAAGCAGGCTGGAGCAAGCAGCAGTGGGGCCAGGAATCCAGAAGAATTACAAGCACTGAGGAAGAGAACACGGCAGGTAATAAAGGACAGGGGGCGGAGCTAACTCCGACTGACCAGGCCGCGATAGGCTCTCCCACTCCTGAGCCTGCCACCCTGGTTGGTGGGAGACGGTGTCAGTCTAACAGGTCTGGCCTCAGGTGTGGATTGATTAATCCCAGGAGTATACCTAGACGTAGTACCTGGCAGATCCCTAACAGTACTCCCCCTTTTATGAGGGGCCACCGGACCCTTACTAAGAGGACCCGGTTTAGTAGGGAAGAGAAGGTGGAACCTCCTGATCAATACCCCAGCGTGAACATCACAGACAGGTACCCAAGTCCTCTCCTCCGGCCCGTATCCTCTCCAATGGACCAGGTACTGGAGGGAGCCCTGGACCATCCTACTGTCCATAATCTTGGCCACCTCGAATTCCACCCCCTCAGGGGTGAGAACGGGAACAGGAGGTTTCCTCGAGGGGGACCAGGACGGGGAGCAGCGTTTGAGGAGGGAGGCATGGAAGACGTCATGTATGCGAAAGGATGGGGGCAGCTCCAGACGGAAGGATACAGGGTTGAGGACTTCAATGATCTTATAAGGTCCAATAAATCGGGGAGCAAACTTCCTGGACGGGACCTTAAGGCGCAAGTTCCTGGACGACAACCAGACCAAATCCCCGACGACAAACCGGGGGTTAGCAGAACGTCTACTATCAGCCTGAATCTTTTGTGCGCTCTGGGACGCCTCTAGGTTCTTCTGAACCTGGGCCCAGACTGTGCACAGTTCCCGATGAACATCCTCTACCTCAGGGTTATTGGAACAACCAGGGGAAACGGAGGAGAACCTTGGGTTAAACCCGAAATTACAGAAAAACGGGGAGACCCCTGACGAGTTACTGACCCGGTTATTCAGGGAAAATTCAGCAAGGGGAAGGAATGAGACCCAATCGAATTGACAGTCAGAGATGAAACACCTTAAATATTGTTCCAGGGATTGGTTAGTCCTTTCCGTTTGGCCATTAGTTTCGGGATGGAAGGCGGAGGAGAAGGACAGATCAATCTCCAACTTTTTACAAAAAGCTCTCCAAAATAAGGAAACAAATTGTACCCCTCTGTCAGAAACGATATTGACTGGGGCCCCATGGAGACGCAGGATGTGTTTCACAAACAAAGAAGCTAACGTCTTGGTGTTAGGTAGCTTCTTAAGGGGCACAAAGTGGCACATCTTGCTGAAGCGGTCTACTACCACCCACACCACCGACTTGCCCTGAGATGGGGGCAAATCGGTGATAAAATCCATGGAGATATGGGTCCAAGGTCTCTGGGGAATGGGCAAGGAATGTAGTAGGCCCGCAGGTCGGGACCTAGGGGTTTTGGACCTAGCGCAAACCTCACAAGCGGCGACGTAAGCCCTAACGTCTTTAGGCAACCCAGGCCACCAATAGTTTCTGGTAATGAGGTGTTTGGTGCCCAAGATGCCAGGATGACCAGATAGAGCGGAATCATGGTTTTCCCTGAGTACCCTTAGCCGGTATTGCAGGGGAACAAACAGTTTGTCCCCAGGGACGTTCCCGGGAGCTGAACCCTGATCAGCCGCAATATCAGAAGCTAAATCAGAATCCGTGGCAGAAACGATTATACCAGGGGGTAAAATACAAGCAGGATCCTTCTCGGAAGGAGGATTGGCCATGAAACTATGTGACAGAGCATCAGCCTTAATATTCTTGGACCCAGCCCTATAGGTAACCAAGAAATTAAATCTGGTAAAGAATAGTGCCCACCGAGCTTGTTCAGGATTAAGCCTCCGGGCCGATTCTAGGAAAACCAGATGCTTGTGATCCGTAAGGACCGTTACCTGGTGTCTGGCCCCCTCCAGGAAATGCCGCCACTCTTCAAAAGCCCATTTAATGGCTAGACGTTCGCGGTTGCCAATATCATAGTTACTCTCCGTGGGCGAAAACTTCCTAGAGAAGTAAGCACAGGGGCGGAGATGGGTGAGGGAGCTGGTACCGTGGGACAAGACGGCCCCCACTCCCACCTCGGATGCGTCAACCTCCACAATAAATGGCTCCTCTTGGTTGGGCTGAATCAGCACGGGGGCCGAGATAAAGCACTTCTTGAGGGTCTCAAAGGCCTGGACGGCCTCAGGGGGCCAATGGAGGACATCAGCACCCTTGCGAGTAAGGTCCGTAAGAGGCTTAGCGACGACCGAGAAGTTGGCAATAAATCTCCTGTAATAGTTGGCGAACCCTAAAAAACACTGTAACGCCTTAAGGGAGGCAGGTTGGACCCATTCCGCCACAGCCTGAACCTTGGCAGGGTCCATGCGGAATTCATGAGGAGTGAGGATTTGCCCTAAAAATGGTATCTCCTGTACCCCAAAGACACATTTTTCAGTCTTAGCAAACAGATTATTCTCCCGAAGGACCTGGAGCACCTTCCTGACATGCTCCACGTGGGAGGACCAGTCCTTGGAAAACACCACTATGTCATCAAGGTACACAACAAGAAAATTACCCAGGTAATGTCTCAGGGTTTCATTAATAAAATTCTGGAAGACAGCAGGGGCATTACACAACCCAAAGGGCATGACCAGGTATTCGAAATGACCCTCGGGTGTGTTGAACGCAGTTTTCCACTCGTCCCCCTCTTTGATGCGGATAAGGTTATATGCCCCCCGTAGATCGAACTTAGAAAACCATTGGGCTCCCTGAACCTGATTAAAAAGATCCGGAATCAAAGGAAGTGGGTACTGGTTCCTTACGGTGACCTTATTCAGGTTACGATAATCAATGCATGGCCTAAGACCACCATCCTTCTTCCCCACGAAGAAGAAGCCAGCACCTACAGGAGAAGTCGAGGGGCGAATGAAACCCTTGGCCAGGCATTCCTGGATATACACCCTCATAGCTTCACGTTCAGGACATGAAAGATTAAATATCCTACCCTTAGGAAGCTTGGCACCAGGCACCAAATCGATGGCGCAATCGTAATCTCTATGGGGGGGCAACACCTCGGAGGCCTCCTTAGAAAACACATCGGCGAAGTCCTGAACAAACTCCGGAAGCGTGTTTACCTCCTCCCGGGGAGAAATAGAGTTAACAGAAAGACATGACATAAGACATTCATTACCCCATTTGGTAAGCTCCCCAGTATTCCAATCAAACATGGGATTATGCAACTGCAACCAGGGAAGACCTAATACCAGATCAGACGATAATCCCTGCATCACCAGTACAGAGCACTGCTCCAAATGCATGGAGCCAACCAGGAGTTCAAAAACAGGAGTATGCTGAGTAAAATAACCATTAGCAAGAAAAGTGGAGTCGATACCTACTACAGGGATAGGATAAGGTAAATCAATAAAAGGCATCTTTAGAGACATAGCAAATTCCACAGACATGATATTAGCAGATGAGCCAGAATCCACGAAAGCACTGCCCGTGGCAGACCGACCAGCAAACGAGACCTGAAAGGGAAGCAAAATTTTATTGCGTTTCACATTAACGGGAAATACCTGTGCGCCCAAGTGACCTCCCCGATGATCACTTAGGCGCGGAAGTTTTCCGGCTTTTTATTCTTGCGCCTGGGACAGGTGTTCAGTAGATGCTTGTCGTCCCCACAGTAGAAGCAGAGACCATTCATTCTGCGAAACTCCCTACGTTGTCGAGGGGACATGGAGGCCCCGAGTTGCATAGGTACCTCCGAGTCCTCCGTGGAGGGACGAGGAGATGGGACCTCGGGGGGAATCGCAGGGAAGTCAGAGGGGAGCACATTGAAACGTTCAAGCTGACGTTCCCTGAGACGTCGGTCAAGTCGTACTGCTAGGGCCATAACCTGGTCAAGGGAGTCAGAAGAGGGGTAGCTAACCAGCAGATCCTTCAGGGCGTCAGATAATCCTAACCTAAACTGGCACCTTAGGGCCGGATCGTTCCACCGAGAAGCTACGCACCACTTTCTAAAATCAGAACAGTATTCCTCAACCGGTCTCCTACCCTGACGTAAGGTCACCAGCTGACTCTCGGCTAAAGCAGTCCTGTCAGTCTCGTCGTAAATGAGTCCGAGGGCAGAGAAAAAACGATCAACAGAGGAAAGTTCAGGGGCGTCAGGAGCCAAGGAGAAGGCCCACTCTTGGGGCCCTTCCTGGAGTCGGGATATGATGATACCCACCCGCTGGTTCTCGGAACCTGAGGAGTGGGGTTAAAGGCGGAAATACAGTCTGCAACTCTCCCGGAAGGAGAGAAACGTCTTACGGTCCCCTGAGAACCGGTCAGGTAACTTGAGGTCGGGTTCTAGAGGTGAGGTGAGGGGTACTACTAAGGCAGCGTCACCCTGGTTGACACTCTGGGCCAGGGCCTGGACCTGTAGGGAGAGGCCCTGCATCTGCTGGGTCAGGGTCTCAAGGGGGTCCATGATAGCGTCAGCGTAGGAGAATGGTAGACTAGGTAGGGGCTTGTAATTATGTAATGGCAGGAAGGAGGTGAAGGGAAAGTGAGCCCTAATCTACCCACCGCCCTGTCCCTGCCTACTTGCAACGACCCGCCCTAGGCGACGGGGTACAACTGGGCGGCGGTCCCTACGCTGTCTAAGTGCACGGGAGAACAAACAGGGAACACGCAAGGGAAGGGGCAGTAGCCCACGGAACGCCGCGAGGAAACGGAGCAGTGAATGAATAGTCAGGACCAGGATGAAGTGGAGTATACCAACGTGAGCACGGAGAAGGAAGCAAGCCAGGGACAAAGCGAAGCAGGTTAAGCAGAACTGCAGCAAGGCAGAAGCACGGCAGAAGCAGGCTGGAGCAAGCAGCAGTGGGGCCAGGAATCCAGAAGAATTACAAGCACTGAGGAAGAGAACACGGCAGGTAATAAAGGACAGGGGGCGGAGCTAACTCCGACTGACCAGGCCGCGATAGGCTCTCCCACTCCTGAGCCTGCCACCCTGGTTGGTGGGAGACGGTGTCAGTCTAACAGGTCTGGCCTCAGGTGTGGATTGATTAATCCCAGGAGTATACCTAGACGTAGTACCTGGCAGATCCCTAACATGATCTATCTATCTAATAAATATGAATACTGTCAACAATCACCTGCAAGAGAATGAAGAGACACAATCTTTAGATGACTGATCCCCTGACTGCTCCTCTCTTGGTGTTTTTTTTTTGTGTGACTATTTGAAGAAAAATAAAAAGTTCCAGTTTTCACATTGGCCACTGAAGTACATACAATAGGCTGATATTTTATGTTTGTGAAGCTTTGCTGTGTAGACTGGTACAAAGTTAGCAGAGTCATCTTATTAACTTTAGAGAGTGTTGGATATAATTACAGCTGACTTCTCTAGAGGCCGAGATAAGGGAAAATTGTGACATTATACACACAGATAAGGATGTGTATGCAGCTCCCTTGTCACTGCCTGGTCTTTGGTGATCCCTTACTGGAGATTGTATTAGTCTATTGACACTTTTCTGACTGTTCACTCCAGCCGCCATAAAGCATACACACTCCGCTACACTGTCTAAACAGTCAATAATTGTGTGTGTATATATATATATATATATATATATATACACACACACACATATACACTACCGTTCAAAAGTTTAGGGTCACTTAGAAATGTCCTTATTTTTGAAAGAAAAGCACAGTTTTTTTCAATGAAGACAACATTAAATTAATCAGGAATACACTCTATACATTGTTAATGTGCTAAATGACTATTATAGCTGCAAACGTCTGGTTTTTAATGCAATATCTACATAGGTGTATAGAGGCCCATCTCCAGCAACCATCACTCCAGTGTTCTAATGGTACATTGTGTTTGCTAACTGTGTTAGAAGGCTAATGGATGATTAGAAAACACTTGAAAACCCATGTGCAATTATGTTAGCACCGCTGTAAACAGTTTTGCTGATTAGAGCAGCTATAAAACTGACATTCCTTTTAGCTAGTTGAGAATCTGGAGCATTACATTTGTGCGTTCGATTAAACTCTCAAAACGGCTAGAAAAAGAGAGCTTTCATGTGAAACTCGACAATCTATTCTTGTTCTTAGAAATTAAGGCTATTCCATGCGAGAAATTGCCTAGAAACTGAAGATTTCCTACAACGGTGTGTACTACTCCCTTCAGAGGACAGCACAAACAAGCTCTAACCAGAGTAGAAAGAGAAGTGGGAGGCCCCGCTGCACAACTGAGCAACAAGACAAGTACATTAGAGTCTGAGTTTGAGAAATAGACGCCTCACAGGTCCTCAACTGGCAGCTTCATTAAATAGTACCCGCAAAACGCCAGTGTCAACGTCTACAGTGAAGAGGCGACTCCGGGATGCTGGCCTTCAGGGCAGAGTGGTAAAGAAAAAGCCATATCTGAGACTGGCTAATAAAAGGAAAAGATTAATATGGGCAAAAGCCACACAGACATTGGACAGAGGAAGATTGGAAAAAAGTGCTATGGACAGACGAATCGAAGTTTGAGGTGTTTGGATCACACAGAAGAACATTTGTGAGACGCAGAACAACTGAAAAGATGCTGGAAGAGTGCCTGACGCCATCTGTCAAGCATGGTGGAGGTAATGTGATGATCTGGGGTTGCTTTGGTGCTGGTAAAGTGGGAGATTTGTACAAGGTAAAAGGGATTTTGAATAAGGAAGGCTATCACTCCATTTTGCAACGCCATGCCATACCCTGTTGACAGCGCTTGATTGGAGCCAATTTCATCCTACAACAGGACAATGACCCAAAGCACAACTCCAAATGATGCAAGAACTATTTAGGGAAGAAGCCGGCAGCTGGTATTCTATCTGTAATGGTGTGGCCAGCGCAGTCACCAGATCTCAACCCCATAGAGCTGTTGTGGGAGCAGCTTGACCGTATGGTATGCAAGAAGTGCCCATCAAGCCAATCCAAGTTGTATATATATATATATATATATATATATATAAATATACACACACACATATATACACACATATATATACACATATATATACACACACATATATATATATATACACACACACACACACACACACACACACGCACACACACATATATATATATATTTGCCTTCCTCTAGATCATCATTGCAGGAGAATAAGTTTAACTAGGTGAACATATGTCTTTTGTCCACCTTACTATATAACTACTATAAGTTCCTATAGTCTAATGATACAGGTGTAGCCATCTTTATCTTGACTTTTAATGCATTAAATACACAGTGGCAGGAAACTTTAACTTGACTTTTTTAATGGCTTTTGTTTTGTGATATCACGCTGCAACAAGTTATCACAGTCAAGATAGACTTGGCTACATCTGTACATTCCCTTTAACATTATACATTAATAGTGTCATAATAATGTGCTTCATCTGAAAAACTCAGATATAGCAGAATATAGAAAAATTAACATTTCACATAGTTAAGAAATTTAAATATTAATAAATAATTAATTTTTGTGTACAAAATAACATTGTGCATCTATCCAGGGCAACAGATTGTTGTAAAGATATATGCATGTATTAAAAGTTCCTTCACTAGTAAATATCACAACACCTCAGAATTGATAAACTACGAAATATATATAGAATTCTAGAATTTATTTCGATTTTGTTTATTAAGTTTTTGTTTTTACCCATCACCACTGGGACTGTATTCTTATAGATGCATAATTCATAGTGTAACTCTAGTAAATCTTAAAATATAGAAAATTATTAAATTCAAAAAGCCCAAAATAAATTGTACGATGTAATCTGAAGCACCTGTGCTGAGCACAAATGTTAGAAAATAGATCTGCAACTGTTAAATCTGAAAACAAAACATTTTTAGCAACACAAATAAGATGGCAATGTTTTCTGTGTGATTGATGGGGATTGTGTATTATGTCCTGCCTTGAAGTTTGGGCTCATGCACATTGGCATATTACTTCTCCATACAACCTCTAAGTCGTAGTAATGCGGTACAGATAAAAGTATATTCGGCTCTACTTGTTAGGAAATGTCCGTCCCTTTCAGATTACCATGACTACTAGTCTAGCTTTTGGGCGGTTCTGGTTTTAGTTGTTGAGCCTATCCCACTTCTCTGTCTTTCTTCCTATCAGTTTGGAGGGTGGAGTATTTAAATCTGGGTTGGTTCTGTTTTCTTTGCTTGTGATTTTCCTTGTTTCCACGTGTTTGATCAAGCTATTGATTATTCCCTCTACCTTTGACTATTTACACTTTTTGGAACTGGACCTCGACTTGTCTCTGGATTAGCCTTTGCTTGCCGATTTGGACTTTCTGCTCCCGGCTGGCTGGTTTTGACGTTTGCAACCCCTGATATCCACTAGCTTTGTGATTTGGACTTTCTGTTTACCCTCGGGCTGTCTTGTCTTCTGTCTTCTGTTTACCCTCGGGCTGCTCCGATATTGCCGGCATTGCACCTCTTACCGAACACCGAACTCTGTTAAAGCAACCTGGGTTCTATGCTGCAAAGTCCAACCTGCCTTGCGCTGGGCTCTGGCGAAAACCATAGAGTAGCCTTAGATTCTGTTGATCAGAGTTGTGACGGATTTGGGGTTGCTGATTTATTTGCATGCTCATTCCTGACAGTCTCCAGTAGCCTTTGGGGAATCGCTCACTTAGCAATTCCATAAACTTCCACCCTGGGAATTGCTCAATTGGTGATTCCATAACACTACTCTTCCATATGACTTCAACAGCAAAAAGTTTTGTATGCTTTAGTGGGAACTTGGAGGCATATAGAGGCATTCAACAGAAATAACAATGTGCTCCATAGAACAAAAGTATTAATTCCAGAAATTTCTGTAATATGGTGAATAATATGAAGACTCCATATGGCAGCACTAGGAGTGAGTGTGACTCTAAATTATGATCTATGTGGGTCTCCAAACAGATTCTCGGCACACAGCTCTGTCATGAGCCCTTAGAGGCAAAAAACAATAGTTGGGTCTAGAGTGGATGGTATATCGCATGTGTATGAGAGAAGAATTACATCCTTTGATAAACTTTTTTTTATATTTAATTCTCTTTTATTACTACAGACTTAGCGATAATAATATGATGCATTTGGTTAAATTGGTTCCCTCGCTTTGGCAATCCCTATGTTTTAGAAGGATCCCTTGACAATAAACAGATTACAATGTTTCTCCTTGCTGGGACCCTCAGCGATCAGCTGTAATCTGTAAATTAGCAGTAAGTGTTCAATTTCCCTACAGCACCATCATAGGGGAAATGAGGCATTACACATTGCCCAATCAAATAAATGTGTAAGGCCGAGTTCACACATTGCATATATACTGCAGTAAATCCGCAGCATGATACAGTAGCAGCAGAGTGGATGAGATTTGAACAAATTTCATCCAAACGCTGCGTAAAGCGGAAAAAAGGCTCAAAAATTAACCTGCCGGTTTTTTAATCCGCAGCATGTAAATTGTATTTGTGTAATTGCTGCTTTTCTGTTGCAGATTTTCCCCATTGAATTCAAAGGGGAAGTAAAAACCGCAACACATAACAGATTTTGCAATTTTTGCAGTGGAAAAGCTACAATTCTGCCACAAAACCGCCACTCAGAAAAAGAAAATCTTATACTTACTTAGAATTCTGTGCTTCTTTGTCCAGGCCGACCTCCTGGGATGACGTTTTATCCCCTCTGACAGCTGCAGCCAATCACAGCCGGCAGTGGCCACATGGGATGAAACGTTATTCCAGGGCTGCAGAACTCCGGGACGTGGAGGGACGCGTCGCCAGGGTAAGTATAGCCAGTATTTTTTTTCTTCAGTGCAGGATTTCCGCAGCGGACATTCGGGGGGAAAAACTGCACCACAATTTGGTGCGTTGTTTTCAGCCAGAATTTCCTTCAGTCGCCAGGCAGGATATGGTGTGTACCTTTATGCAGTGTATCCTTACTGTGTGAACGTAGCCTAATGCAGGACAGGACAGGTCCTCCAGACTAAAAAACTCATGAGGCCCTCCTCTATTAACTCTGATTTTCAAGACAGGGTATAGTTTTCTAAACTGGACAACCACTTTAGGCTATGTTTACGCAGGCCGGATACGCTACTTAAAAGTATGCAGCGTATCCGATCTAGAACCTGCAGGAAATACTGGTGCAGATTTTCCGCCGGAATCTCCCCAGAGTTGGGTCAAAAAAATTCAATACTTAGGCTTCGTTTACATCTGCATCAGGGCTCCGTTCCGACGTTCCGTCTGAATGGAGCCTTGACTGACACAAATGCAAACGTTAGGTTTCTGTTTCTATCACCATTGATTTCAATGGTGATGGATTCGGGGTCAATGGTTTACGTTGGTCTCCGTTGTGCAAGGGTTCTGTCGTTTTGACGGAATGAATAGCGCAGTCGACTACGGATTTGATTCCGTCAAAACAACGGAATACTTGCACGACGGAAACCATTGGCCATGGATCTATCACCAGTGAAATCAATGGTGATGGAAACGGAAACCTATGGTTTCCGTTTGTGTCAGTCAGAGCTCTGTTCCGACGGAAAGCTCCAACGGATTGGAGCCCTGACGCAGATGTGAACGAAGCCTTACTGGAGACTGTAACAATCTATGGGATTCAATTGAGTAATTTGAGACCCCTTCATTGAACCGGCCGTAAAGCATGCACATCCTGCTACACTGACTAAACAGGAAGTACAGGAAGAAAGTGTGCTTCTCCAATATGGCCGACCTTAGGTTAGGTTTTATAAATAAAAAATGAATAGCTACAATATAAAAAAAAGACCAAACGCAGTATTTATCATTTATATACTTTAATCTAAGTAATAAAACTAAAATTAAATACGCTACATGACACATTTTAAAGTCCTCTGGAAAGTTGTAATGAAAGTTTCCTCAGAAAACAGGATGGATTCTGGGTCAAGCTAAAAACAGACTATGATTTAACTGGCTTAGGGTATGCTCACACGGCTTATTTTCGGCTGTTTTTCGGGCCGTAAACATCCAGAAAAATGGCCAAAAAATCGGAAGCAGAACGCCTCCAAACATCTGCCCATTGATTGCAATGGGAAAACGGCGTACTGTTCGAACTGGCCGTTCTTTTTACACGGCCATTTAGAAAAACAGCCGCGTAAAAAAACGGCCGCGAGAAAGAAGTACATGTCCCTTGAAAACAGCTCCGTATTTTCAGACTTTTCTGCTAAGCGTGTGAACATACCCTTAGCCCTTTGGGTATGTTCACACGCAGTGACCAAAAACATCTGAAAATACGGAGCTGTTTCAGGCGAAAACAGCTCCTGATTTTCAGACGTTTTTGTAGCAACTCGCGTTTTTCACGGTGTATTTTACGGCCATTTTTTTTTAGCTGTTTTTCAATGGAGTCAATGAAAAACGGCTCCAAAAACATCCCAAGAAGTGACATGCACTCCTTTTTCGCGGGCGTCTTTTTAAACGCCATATTTTGACAAAGAAGCGTAAAATAACACCTCGTGGGACCAGAACACCGTAAAACCCATTGAAAGCAATGGGCAGATATTTGGAGGCGTAATGGAGCCGTTTTTTCAGGCGTAATTCGAGGCATAAAACGCCCGAATTACGTCTGAAAACACTGCGTGTGATCATACCCTTTGTTTTGATCGACGTCAGCGAAATCAAAATGATCACAATCGATGGAAATCTATTCTACTTTATTTTCAATACATATGCTAATGTAAATTCAATGGTGTATACCTTATTTTTTTTTATTTAATTTTTTTAAAATGAATGGTAGATCAATAAAAAAATAAAAGTATGTGCGCTTCTATTCCATGCAGTATAAGTATATATGTTTTCGGATATATTGTACATGTTTATTTGTCAAATCTGGCAAAATGGGAAATGGAGTCTTTTTTTATTGGAAAAACAATACATTATTTATAGCGCGTGTGATTGACGCTTGTGCGGGATCGGTGGGTATAATGCTGGTTATAGGAGTAATATAAAAAGCCTTTTAACCAATCAAGGGACTTGACACCAACCAATTTATTCACCTCCACCAGGTTAAAGTTATCACGGAGTTCTTCAGATAATTGAACTGGGAAGGCAAGGAAACTGTATGATCAAAGCGCCCTATGTATTCAATTATTTCCGTCGACCTCTCACACTTTATAACATATTCTGGTGGAAAAAAAAAATGCCCTTGAAACTCCAGAATCGACTAGAGAATAGGCTGAGAATGGAAATATTCTCTTTCTTAAGTTAAATATATAAATGATCTTTAAAAAAAAAGTTGCCAGAACGTATTTCTTACAAGACCATTCCTATTCAGATGTCGGCAATCCACATCGTCTGAAATATCGCGTCTCATTAATCAAAGAGAAACGTAACATGAATGTTCAGATGTGAATTTATTTTGTAACAATATATAAATAAAACATCAGTGAGTTTTAGGGTATGTTCACACGCGGTGTTTTCAGGGAAAACAGCTCCAGATTTTCAGACGTTTTTTTAAGCCACTCGTGATTTTCGCTGCGTTTTTTACGGCCGTTTTTGGAGCTTTTTTCAATAGTCTATGAAGAAAACGCTCCAAAAACGTCCCAAGAAGTGTCCTGCACTTCTTTTTCGCGGCCATTTTTTCACGCGGTCGTTTTTCAAAACGGCCGCGCAAAAAAAACGGCCCATCGGAACAGAACGCCGTTTTTCCCATTGCAATAAATGGGCAGATGTTTGGAGGCGTTCTGCTTCAGATTTTTCGGCTGTCTTTCGGGCGTTTACAGCCCCGAAAAATGTCCGTAAATAGTCCGTGTGAACATACCCTTACATTGTGTCAATAGAAAAACAGCTCCAAAAACGTCTAGAAAAACATTTTCAGCTTCAAATACGGCTGAAAATCAGAGGCTGTTTTCTCAGTTTTTGCCACACATAGCCCTCTGCAGATAATGACACACACAGCCCTCTGTAGATAATGGTACACAGCCCCCTGTAGATACTGCCACAGCTCCCCTGTAGGTAGTGACACACAGCCCCCATCTAGGTAGTGACACACAGACTCCTTGTACATAGCACCCCCGTAGATGGCACCCCTGCCATAGATGCCCCCCCTTCCTGTAGGTTGCGCCACTGTAGGGGACCGCTCCAGGAGATGTCCCTGACGTCACCGTCCATATATGGACAGTGACGTCAGGGACTTCTCCTGGAGCGGTCCCCTGCTCCTGAAGCAGAATCCCCGGCCACAGCGGCCCGTCGGCCGGTGATTCTGTACCAGGAGAAGTCCCACACTTTACTGTCCATATATGGACAGTGCCTTCTCCTGGAGCGGAATCACCGGCCATAGCTGTGACAGGGACGGCTGTGACCGGGGATTCAGCTTCAGGAGAAATCCCTGACGTCAGTGTCCATATATGGATAGTGAAGTCAGGGACATCTAAGGGAGTGGAATCACCGGCCACAGCGTCGGCCACTGTGGCAGAGTATTCCGCTACACGTCCCTGATGTGCCTGTCCAAATATGGACAGTGAAGTCAGGAATTTCTCCTGGAGCAGAATCACCGACAACGGCTTCGGCCGGGGATTAGAGATTCTGCCCCTGCATGGAGCAAAAAAATCTCCTCATCCTACTCACATGCACTTCGCACTGTGAGGAGGAGAAGAGAGCGAACGAGCGGCAGAAAGCATGCCCGTCACTCGGATCACATCTAAGTGGCAGTCGTGCTTTATTCGGCCCCATAGATTTCTGTGGGAGCCGTACGGCCAGGAAAACGGCCCAAAATAGGGAATGTTCCATTGTTTACTGGGCCGTCAAAAAAATTGCTCGTATCATGAATAGCCCCATTTGGGGTCTATTGTTCTTACTGTGGTTTTTTTGAACGGCCGGGAATCCCTGTCGTGTGAATAGGGCCTTACAATCCGGACGTTGTCATAACGACGCTTTCTTCTGTTTTTCTTCCAGGTCGGCCTCCTGGGATGAAGTTTCATCCCATGTGATTGGCAGCAGCCGTCACACGGGATAAAATGTCATCCCAGGAGGTCGGCCTGGACAAAGAAGCACAGAATTCTGGGTAAGTATAAGATTTTATTTTTCTGGGTGGCGATTGTTGCGGTGCCATTGCAGCTTTTCCACAGCAGAAATCGCAAAATCTGCTATGTGTTGCAGTTTTTACCACCCCTTTGAATTCAATGGGGAAAACCCGGAACAGAAAAGCAGAAATTACGCAAATACAATTTACATGCTGCGGATTAAAAAACCGGCAGGTCAATTTGTGAGCGTCAATGGAGGAACGCATCGCCATGACTACGGCCTAGAAGTATAAATGTTATTTTTTTTCCTAGCGCTGCTTTCCGCAGCGGAGACTACCCCCGAAAAACGGCACCACAATGTGGTGCGGTTTTTCGGACGGAATGTGATGCGGGTTCTACATTAGAAACACTGTGTTGTTTTACGCAGCGTATCCGACACAAGAGAAACCGGCCTTACTATTTGTGCTGCGTCATAATTCTTACCTAAGTTGCACATATTTATCATTTTAGACACATTCATCATGCACTAAGAAGAACAGATATTTGCGACCAAGGGTGTGGCTTAGCTGTAAAGGGGCGTGTCTTAACTTCACCAAATTGTGCCAAACTTTTCAATCAGAAATGGGGTCTAAGGTAAGCCAAACCGAGAGGTGGTATAATGTTAGATAGAAGTGTTTAAATTCCAAAAATTATGGCTGTCAAAATACCAGAGACAAAAATTAAATTAAATTAAAAAAAATCTTCCGGTCTTTAAGGATGACATTGGCTGGGTTTCAAACATCTGAGTAAATAGAGTTATACATCAATCACGTTTAACCTAACCCTAAACTGATCTAATCCCAAAAAGTACCCTCATCTAACAATAGTTCATTCATCAAATGCAAAATATGTGTGAATTTGTCAGTAAAATCATCATAAAGTTATACATCTGTCAAATTTAAAAGGGTTGTCCTCGCACGGACCACTGATGACCTATCTACAGGATAGGGCATCAGTATATGATCGGTGGCGGCCCCACACCCAGACCCCACACCGATTAGATGCTCCGGCTGCCTCCAGGCACCGGATGTTATGTAGTGTATGCAGTATTTGGAGCAGGAAGCAGATGGCTCCGTACATTGCATAGCGGCTGTGCTGAAGAAGAGCAACTCTGCTCCTATTCACTTGAATAGGAGCAGAGCTGCGGTGCTGCAACTTGACCACTGTTCCGTGCCGGCAGCCATCTGCCTCAGGCATGGACATCCGGTGCCTGGAGGCAGCTGATCGGTGCGGGGTCAGGGTTTCGGACCGCCCCCGATCATATACTGATGACCTATCCTGTGGATAGTTCCTCAGTTGTCCGTGCCTGGACAACCCCCTTAACTAAAAAAATGAAAACTAATCTAAGCTCCCTTAGCACCCTAATCCTACCTTCTATTTATATCGTGGAACAATTTATGTCTTATTTTTTCATTCTTTCTGTTGTCACTTTAAGAAATTAATTTTCATTACCTCTATGAGATTGTGCAAGTGCAAAACCAATAAAGTTTTATTACTAAGTCCAAGTCATTGCTAGCAGCCAAATTCATAAGAACAGTTTATCAAACTCTCCGAATGCCAATTAAATAGGAGAAAATTGTCTGAAACTTGGCAAAACAAAATGTCAATGATATTGTGATTTGTGGAGAAAATATTTCCTATAAAAATTCCTCCTCTTTTGATGAGCTGGATAGACAATTTCTCACATTACAACTTTGCAGTTTTTCTGCCCAACTCTAAGCACAACGCTCTTCGGCACAAGATAATATGAGAAGGCATAAAAAGTGGAGAATTGGCATCTATGCCTGACAAATACTTAATTCTTTTTCAATCAAATAAACAGTAACTTTTGTTATAACATCTTGCAGTAACAAGATGCTAGAAATTCATGCAAAGCAATTTTCACAAAATATATTGTCTTCTGCAAATCCAAGTCATAAACTCAGAAATATTAGGGATGCAT
This sequence comes from Rhinoderma darwinii, assembly GCF_050947455.1. Taxonomy (NCBI): domain Eukaryota; kingdom Metazoa; phylum Chordata; class Amphibia; order Anura; family Rhinodermatidae; genus Rhinoderma; species Rhinoderma darwinii. The sequence goes on along the minus strand of NC_134687.1, from coordinate 18,837,027 downwards.
TCAGCCTCTGAGAATTAAAGAACAGACCAGACAGATTTAGTAACATGGTAAGTACTGAAATGTTCCGTCCTTCCTAATTTATTTCCATTCAAGGTGGCAAAGAATATTAATGCAGTGAACACATTTTGTATCTTTGTACCGTACAAGATGTTCCGGATTGTGGAATCTGTGGCTGGTTCACAATAGCATCAGATATATAAACTGTGATATATCAAGAAGCTTCATAGTTTATGTAACGATAGAGGTTCAACTATAGCAACGTGTTCTTAGTAAACATCTGCGGCATTGCTCATAATAGATTTGTGATTGGTAGGGGTTTGACCACTGGAACCAGGGGCGCAGCTAAGGGGAAGGTTACTGGCCATGTGCTCTGGGTGCTAGGTGTCCGGGGGAATTGCCAACAAACTACTTTGCCATGGTCAGGATATTTAGATACAGGGATGGGGGCAACGAAGTGAACCTTTGCGCCGGTTGAAGTAAAGCCTAGATACTGCTCGAACTGGGACCCACATCAACAGGCAGAATGAAGGAGCTGAGGAGATTACAGGAGTGCCACAGTCATCTGCATTCATGCTGCTGTGTCTGGTACTACAACCCCCGTCCCTTCACTTGCGTTGGCTGAGCTGCAGTACCTCAAATAGCCACACATGCATGGACAATGCTGTGTTAAGCTCTGTAGTGAAGCATCCCCCTTGTTCTGCTGATCATGCACATCCTCCAATCATACACTTGAATGGGGCTGAGCTGCAATGCTAGATACAGCCTGTGGACAATGGTGGTGCTGTTTCTGAAAAAAATGCAGTCTCTTATTTCTAATTTGACAGCCCCTTCCAAAAGTTCATATGGGGCAAAGAGTTCCACGTGCCTGGCGTTACCTGTGCAATCACTGTTCACTTGTTGCCGTTGTTCAGGTCCCCGGCCGCACCTGTTTACACTACTGTATGTCACATGAGTGGCCTGGCCAACCAAGGGTCACTGTAGTGACATGTTAAACATATGACATTACGCATGAGCGTAAACTGAGACACAGCAGGATGGGTGGGGGGCAAACAGCAGCGGTGAGGGAATGGAGTTCTTACAGTGAATATATAGAGGTTTTTTTTAATTATCTCAGTGTTTTGGTTAATCTTATAGTTTTTTTTAACCCCCAGGAAACCCCTAAGTGACATGTCACTTACATGTATCTGACAGTAACCAAGGCAGAGTATGGAACGTGATGATGGGCTGAGCTTGCTACATACTCGGCGTGTGTAACATACAGCCGACACCTTACTGCAAAGGTCGGGATCAGAGATAACTCTGATCCCAGCCGTTTAACCACTTAGATGTTGCATTCAAAAGCAAAAGTGACATCTAAGCTGTTAGAGAAAGGGACCGGCCGCCCCTCCGACAGCTCATCACCCCCCCCCTCGTTGCGAGCACAGGGTGCTGATACTTGTCATGGCAGATAGGGGGCCTATAAATCTCTGTCAATACATAATATGCAGACTGGGGGAGAAAAAGGAGCTAAGAAGCCAAATATAATAAAAATAAATACTTTTATTTAACACATAAATAAACACAACATTATATAAAAGAAGGTACAAAACGACAAGAAGACTCTGTAGTTCCAGTAATGCACAACAAGACAGACTCCCTATAGTGGTCCAGGGCAAAGTTACAGACACTCCAGATGATGAGTATGGGGTGTGGGCAATGAACTAAATGATGTGCATAGATAGATATACCCTAACATGGTACAACCTGTATATGCAGTAAACAGGGTAAGGCTATGTTCACACGAGGGCGTCCGTAACGGCTGAAATTAAGGGGATGTTTCAGCCTGAAAACATCCCCGTAATTTCAGCCGTAACGGCATGTGCAGGCGCTTGAATGCCGCGTCCATTACGGACGTAATTAGTGCTGCTATTCATTGGAGTCAATGAATAACGGCTCCAATTATGGCCAAAGAAGTGACAGGTCACTTCTTTGACGCGGGCGTCTATTTACACGCTGTCATTTGACAGTGGCGCGTAAATTACGCCTCGTGTAAACAGACAAACGTCTGCCCATTGCTTTCAATGGGCAGATGTTTGTCAACGCTATTTTCGGCGCTATTTTCGGACGTAATTCGGGGCAAAAACGCACGAATTACGTCCGTAATTAGTGCGTGTGAACATACCCTTAGGGAAAAGAATGGATCACTAGTAACAGTCAGTCCGCAGACTGATCAATCAGCCCCACCCCTCTGTCTAGGGAGAGTCTTACCCATAGTGCGTTGAATAGGAGAGTCGGTCAGGCATTTAATATGGTACATTAAATAGTGTTATTAAAAACTACAACTTGTCCTGCAAAAAACAAGCCCTCAGATGTCAACGTAAAAATAAATAAGTTATGGCTTTTGGAAGACGGGGAGGAAAAAATTAAAATAAAAAAACTAAAATTGACTGTGCCTCTAAAGGGTTAAGCAGGGGCGGGACAAACATTATTAATTTAAAAAAAAAGCGTAACTATCTGTGCTGCATAGGACTATACACAGGTAAATTCTCCATAGTTCATCTTCATGGGCAAACAGTAGAATCTATTTACAATGTTGTATTACATTGAATCAGTCTTGGTTTATGCCAATACTGCCCAGCTTAACCTTCGGGACCCTCTCCCCCTCCATTGTTTAGTGACATGGCCCTGCTGGTATAGAGGTGTCCTGCACAGTTTCACAACAACAAATATTTTATCTACAATTCTATTCGCAAAATGTTTAAAGTGAAGTTCCACTTCTGAGCTACTTTTTGTGTTGTTGTGGGAGTGATCCAAGACTATAGCATCACTTTTTGGGTAAGTTTTCAACAAAGTAGCAGGTAAAGTGCAAGATTAGATTGTTTGGCTCGTAGTCATTCGTAGTCTAGTGGGCCTTCCAGCTTCCACCAGTGACCATCGGGACTTCACAGCAGGGATCGGCTTCATCTACCATCTCGGGCTCTCGATACTTAAACTTCACTATCGGAATGGAGGAAACAAACGTCTCTCTCCCATTTCTCTGCTTTCCTTGATACTTTCCATCAAGTCTGTGATGAGCCCTGCAAAATTTTTGAATGGCCATTGAGCTAACAGGGTCAATTTTAATAATGACTCTACATTCGAGGCATCTGCTGAGATCCAGTCACAGTAATCCCATAGTCGAAATTTCAGGTAAGCAATAGAGATTATTTTTTTTTAAATGATTCTAGGGATTGATTTAAGGGTAAATCTTTTCAAAATGATTTTCTCATATCTTATAGATACACTATCTGGCCAAAAATATGTGGACACCTGACTATCACATCTATATGAGCTTGTTAGGCCCTGTTCACACAGAGTTTTTTTGCAGGCAGAAAATTATGCCTCAAAATTCCGTTTGGAATTTTGAGGCAGATTTTGATCCGTCTGCACACCGTTTGCCGCGTTTTTCGCAGCGTTTTTCGCTCGCGCCGATTGAGCTCCACGGGCAAAAACGCCGCAAAATACGCTTTCTCTGCCTCCCATTGATGTCAATGGAAGGTCAGAGACGTAAACACCCGAAGATAGGGCATGTCGATTTCTTTACCCGCGAGCGTTTTTTACCGCTCGCGGTAAAAAAATGCCTCCGTCTCCCATTGAAATCAATGGGATGCATTTTCAGATGTTTTTTGGCGCGTTTTCCAACACGGTTTCCGCATCAAGAAACGTGTCAAAAAAACTCTGTGTGAGCTGGGCCTTAGATGTCCTATTCCAGAACCATGGGTGTTAATACGGAGTTGGGCCCCCTGCTACAGATATAACAGCCTCCACTATTCTATGAAGGCTTTCCAAAATATTTTGGAGTGTGGGAATGTGTGCCCTCATTCAGCCAAAAGAGCATTTGTGAGATCAGGCACTGATGTTGGGGGTGAAGGTCAAATTTGTCGGATGGGGTTGAGGTCAAGGCTCTGAGCAGCCACTAGAGTTCCTCCACAGCAAACCCCTCACACCATGGATGGAAAATATTAAGACTGTTTTTTTAAACGGCAGTATTAAACTAATTTATGCTGAAGGGAAATCTGCCAAATTTATTAAGAGGTGTATACCTCTTAATACATGTGGTGCAACTTTGACCATCAGTGCAACAGAAATGCAAATCTGTGCCTGCTATGAACAGGTGTGGATTTGCGCCATAACTTACACCTGGCGTAAATTATGCTAAATCTGTCGTTCTTTTAGAGACCCTGCTTTCTCCCGCTAAACTACACCCTCTATCCCGCCAATTTCGTACAGAGGCGAGCGCTAAAATGTTCGACTTTTAGAAAAAGTCCTTTATGGACCTTGCTATGTGTGCAGGGGCACAGTCATGCTGGAACAGGAAAGGGCTGAACCCCATACTGTTACCACAAAGTTGTAGGCATACTGTACAACTGCTTCGTGACTGAGCTGTTGTTACTCCTAGACACTTCCTCTTCACAATAATAACACTTACAGGTGACCAGAGCAGATCTAGCAGATAAGAATAGCACTTACAGGTGAACGGGCAGATCTAGCAAATAATAATAGCACATACAAGTGACCGGGCAGATCTAGCAGATAATAATAGAACTTACAGGTGAACGGGGCAGATCTAGAAGATAATAATAGCACTTGAAGGTGATCGGGGTAGATCTAGCAGATAATGAGAGCACTTGCAGGTGACCAGGGCAGATCTAGCAGATAAAAGTAGCACTTGCAAGTGATTGGGGCAGATCTAGCAGATAAAAATAGCATTTACAGGTGACCGGGGCAGATCTAGCAGATAACGATAGCACTTACAGGTGACCAGGGCAGATCTAGCAGATAATAATAATAGCACTTACAGGTGACCGGGACAGATCTATCAGATCAAATCCTCACAATCTGACTTGTGGCAAAGGTGGCATCCTATAACAGTACCACGAGTTAAGTCACTGAGCTCTTCGGTACGACCGATCCTACTACCAATGTTTGTCTATGCAGATTGCATGGCTGTATGCTTGATTTTATGTACCTGTTTTCAATTGGGAGACCTGAACTCATTAATAAGGAGGTGTGTCCACATACTTTTGGCCAAATAGTGTACCTGCAAGTAGATCACATTGGTAAAGTCTGTGATTTCAGAAAGCCACCTGTTTTCAAAGTGAAAGGGCTCAAAATTGTTGGTCAATGGTGAACAAAAATTTCTGGTGCTCTTCTATTGATCTCTTCCGTTCTGTATATCAGTGCTGCGTCAAGATCATAGATTCTCCAATGTGATCTCCTCACGTGTATCTATGACCAATCAGAAGATCATTTGGACTTGAATTCACTGTAAGGCTATGTTCACAAATCATGGATTTGCCTTAAAAAAATCTGGCAAGGATTTGTAAGGAAAATCCGCAGCAGAATTCCGCAGCGAATATTCGTATTTCTCTCTATTGGCCATAGGATCCCCCACGTGGGCTAGCTTCATTATTATACAAAAGAGCTATCCGTGGAATTTTAGCGTGGAAATTGTAGATTGTAAAAACCACAGCGAATTTAGAATTTTGTCCGGGTAAATTTTCCTGCAGAATTTGCAGCTGAATCCCGATAAAATCCTAATCCTTGTTTTGGAGAATGATGAATTTTGTCTAAAAAAAAGAGAGCCAGGAGATTAAAGCTTTCCCATCTGTACATCACGTGAAACTAATTTTTATTCGAGTCACATCCTTCCCCATGCCAAATCATTAGGCGACCTACCAAGCTACAGACCCAAGTTGGCTTCATTTGCCTTCTTCTCTTTGTTAATCACTTAGTAGTTTTTATTACACAGCTCCAAAGAGGTCTGGCTGATGCTGAGACAATGGTAATACCGAGCTTGCTGTGTAAATCAGGTAGAATGGAGTCATTGCTCACAGATATTCTATATCCAGGTGGGAAGAGATGAGACATAAACATGTACTCCTTATTATCTTCATTAACATCTTCTAATTAATGATTATTTTATTCAATGGAAATGCTCATGCTTCAAGAATAAGTGGTTTTTTTTTATACAGAATTATCTTCCAGGGTTATGCAGGAGTGAATGGAACCAAAATCTTTTCTTCTGAAAAATCAGGTTTGTTTAAAGTGGTTTTCCGGAATTATAATATTGATGGTCTATACACTAGTTATGAACAGGTCGGATGGGATTTGACTTCAAGCAATGCGTCCCCTCATTGTTAACCAGGCACAGTGCAATAAAGAAGATCCAAAAGGTACAGATCCTCTATACTACACCACACAGGAGGGATGACAGCTCCTCTATACTACACCACACAGGATAGCTGACAGCTCCTCTATACTACACCACACAGGAGAGCTGACAGCTCCTCTATACTACACCGCACAGGAGAGCTGACAGATCCTCTATATTACACCACACAGGAGAGCTGACAGTTCCTCTATACTACACCACACAGGAGAGCTGACAGCTCCTCTATACTACACCACACAGCAGAGCTGACAGATCCTCTATACTACACCACACAGGAGGGATGACTGCTCCTCTATACTACACCGCACAGGAGAGCTGACAGATCCTCTATATTACACCACACAGGAGAGCTGACAGATCCTCTATACTACACCACACAGGAGAGCTGACCGATCCTCAATACTACACCACACAGGAGAGCTGACAGATACTCTATACTACACCACACAGGAGGGATGACTGCTCCCCTATACTACACCACACAGGAGAGCTGACAGCTCCCCTATACTACACCACACAGGAGAGCTGACAGCTCCTCTATACTACACCACACAGGAGAGCTGACAGATCCTCTATACTACACCACACAGGAGACATGACAGCTCCTCTATACTACACCACACAGGAGAGCTGACAGATCCTCTATACTACACCACACAGGAGAGCTGACAGATCCTCTATACTACACCACACAGGAGAGCTGACAGATTCTCTATACTAAACCACACAGGAGACCAGACAGCTCCTCTATACTACACCACACAGGAGAGCTGACAGATCCTCTATACTACACCACACAGGAGAGCTGACAGATCCTCTATACTACACCACACAGGAGAGCTGACAGATTCTCTATACTACACCACACAGGAGAGCTGACAGCTCCTCTATACTACACCACACAGGAGAGCTGACAGATCCTCTATACTACACCACACAGGAGAGCTGACAGATCCTCTATAGTACACCACACAGGAGAGCTGACAGCTCTTCTGCACTACACCACACATGAGAGCTGACAGCTCCTCTGTACTACACCACACAGGAGAGCTGACAGATCCTCTATACTACACCACACAGGAGAGCTGACAGCTCCTCTATACTACACCACACAGGAGAGCTGACAGCTCCTCTATACTACACCACACAGGAGAGCTGACAGATTCTCTATACTACAACACACAGGAGAGCTGACAGCTTCTCTATACTACAACACACAGGAGAGCTGACAGCTCCTCTATACTACACCACAAAGGAGAGCTGACAGCTCCTCTATACTACACCACACAGAAGAGCTGACCAATCCTCTATACAACATCACACAGGAGAGCCGACAGATCCTCTATACTACACCACACAGGAGAGCTGACAGCTCCTCTATACTACACCACACAGGAGAGCTGACAGCTCCTCTATACTACACCACACAGGAGAGCTGACCAATCCTCTATACAACATCACACAGGAGAGCTGACAGATCCTCTATACTACACCACACAGGAGGGATGACTGCTCCTCTATACTACACCACACAGGAGATCTGACAGATCCTCTATATTACACCACACAGGAGAGCTGACAGATCCTCTATACTACAACACACAGGAGAGCTGACAGATCCTCTATATTACACCACACAGGAGAGCTGACAGATCCTCAATACTACACCACACAGGAGAGCTGACAGATCCTCTATACTACAACACACAGGAGAGCTGACAGCTCCTCTATACTACACCACACAGGAGAGCTGACAGATTCTCTATACTACAATACACAGGAGAGCTGACAGCTTCTCTATACTACAACACACAGGAGAGCTGACAGCTCCTCTATACTACACCACACAGGAGAGCTGACAGCTCCTCTATACTACACCACACAGGAGAGCTGACCAATCCTCTATACTACAACACACAGGAGAACTGACAGCTCCTCTATACTACACCACACAGGAGAGCTGACAGATCCTCTATACTACACCACAAGGAGAGCTGACAGATCCTCTATACTACAACACACAGGAGAACTGACAGATCCTCTATACTACACCACACAGTAGAGCTGACAGATCCTCTATACTACAACACACAGGAGAACTGACAGCTCCTCTATACTACACCACACAGGAGAGCTGACCAATCCTCTATACTACACCACACAGCAGAGCTGACAGATCCTCTATACTACAACACACAGGAGAACTGACAGCTCCTCTATACTACACCACACAGGAGAGCTGACAGATCCTCTATACTACACCACAAGGAGAGCTGACAGATCCTCTATACTACAACACACAGGAGAACTGACAGATCCTCTATACTACAACACACAGGAGAACTGACAGATCCTCTATACTACACCACACAGGAGAGCTGACAGATCCTCTATACTACAACACACAGGAGAACTGACAGCTCCTCTATACTACACCACACAGGAGAGCTGACAGATCCTCTATATTACACCACACAGGAGAGCTGACAGCTCCCCTATACTACACCACACAGGAGAGCTGACAACTCCTCTATACTACACCACACAGGAGAGCTGACAGATCCTCTATACTAAACCACACAGGAGAGCTGACAGATCATCTATATTACACCACACAGGAGAGCTGACAGATCCTCTATACTACACCACACAGGAGAACTGACAGATCCTCTATACTACACCACACAGGAGAGCTGACAGATCCTCTATACTACACCACACAGGATAGCTGACAGATCCTCTATACTACACCACACAGGAGAGCTGACAGATCCTCTATACTACACCACACAGGAGAGCTGACAGATCCTCTATACTACACCACACAGGAGAGCTGACAGATCCTCTATACTACACCACACAGGAGAGCTGACATGTCCTTTTTTTAAGTGTGAAGGGTCCTTTCACATGGCTACAGCAACATTTTAAGAGCTTTTTAGCGAGTGCAACAAAAATTACAAAAGCCCTCTCATGTCACCAATAAACAACTTTACATTCTATGAATACTGGAAGTTGATTTGATTCCCTAAATTTTCTCTACCATCAGATAATAAATTATGGCACAATACTAATTATTGCATTATCAACACTATCATGAAAGTCAATGATGAGCGCTGTTCAGCAGTAAGCTTTAGGTCATATACCTGAAGTAAAAGGAAACAAAGATTCCTGAGGGGGTAAATTAATTGGAATAAATTTAAATATTTATAATATTAAATATTTAAATGTATTCTGATGTATCCAGTACTAAAAGTAACATTTTCTCCCTCCAGAGTAATACAGCCTGTTTTTACTAAACCAGCACATCTGAAGTTATATAGACTGTATACAAATATAAAATGCAATAAAGCTACAATAAACAGGATCCCAGTGATATGGAATATTTGGGGGAAACGGGTAAATTGTCCTAATGACAGATTGAAAGGAAATCAAAGAAAGCTCAAGCATTAGTGCGAAAGCGGAGACAGACTGTTGGGATACCTTGGGTGGCGTCCATCTTTCCCATATGGCCCCTCTGAGGACCTTTTTGGAGGAGGTTTAGCAGAATGAAGCACTGTACCTCAAAAAATTTTGAGCGCTCCGGTAGAAGAGGCAATTGTATATATATATATATATATATATATATATATATATATATATATATATAGGACAGGAATAGATATTTAAGACTAAACTCTATATAAGCACGTTAGGCAGGCTCATGACCCAATACTGGCCTGATACTCCTGTAGAAGTCATGGGACCCCAAGTAAAATTGCTCACAATTTTCTCACAATTTTATTTCAGGTCCATGTTCTCTTTTTTGTTTAAGGTTTTGGACAAGATTTGTGCATGAGATTTCTTTCTTCCCTCTTCTTATACCCAATGATGTATCAGTGCAAAAACAAAATGGGAATTTCGACTTAAAACATTGCATGAATAAGTTCTAATAAAAGTTCAGTGGGTAGACCTAGTTCTTTAACCGCTTAAAGGGGTATTACCAAAATTGACAATTATTACCTAACCACAGGATGGATGATAATTGATCGCTGGGGGCCCCACCACTAAGATCCCCACTGATCGCGAGAAACGGGGTCCAGAGACGCTTGAGCATGCACGGTCCATAAAAAGTCTTTGAGAATGACGGAAACAGAGAACAGCGCTCGACTAATGTCGGCAGTCCCGTAGACTATAAATATAGCGATGGCACGCACGCTCGACCGCCGCGCTTTATTCAAATTCCTCCTCACTGCTGAGGGTGCAGGGAGGAGGATCTGGGGTTTGGTACCCCTGTTCTCACGTGAGGTGGAAGTCCCAGCGGTGGGGTCTCCAGCGATCAGACAATTATCACTTATCGTGTGGATAGGCTTTACTTCTTGATACTTAAGTCCTTTAAGGCTGCAGCTGTTTTGGGCCTCGAAGACGCAACAATTTATTTTGTTTTTCATCACTGAATTCCATGAGCCAAAACGGTTAAATTTTTCCATCGACGTAGCCATGTGGGGTTTTTTTTATGGGTGAGTTTTATTTTCTTTATCAGACCATTGTGAAATACATATAATTTATTCAACTTTTTTTTACTTTTTTTGGGGGATGGATATAAAAAAAAAAAAAAGCAATTCCGCTATTGTTTTTTGGGGCTTCGTTTTTACCTTGGTAAACATGCAGTGTACCTGACATGTTAACTTTATTCTGCGCGTCGTTACAATTATGATAATACCAGATCTATACTCTCTGTTTTTGTTGGTATTAATAAAGATTGTCTATTTTTCATACTCGATAACTATGGACTCTTTTGTTCTCTAGTTTGTATCTTTTGTTTAGTGTTGTAAATTTGTTGATTTTTTTTCTATTCTGAGAGCCATCATTTTTTTTCTACCGTCGATGGAGATTGAGAATTTTTTTTTTTATCCTTTTGGGGTACATTTGACTTATCTTTAACTTTTATTTATTTTTTGGAAGGAAATACACAATTCCGCCACAGTTTTTTGTTGTTTTTTTAACGGCGCTCACTGCGCGGGTTAAATTACATGCAAATTTTAGGTCGTTGCAATTACGGCAATGCCAAAGCATTTTCTAAAGGGATTTTTTTTTTCTTTAGATTTTGTTTTATTTTTTTGAGCATTTTATTTAACTTTATTTTAATTTTTTTTAGTCCCCCTAGGGGACTTGACCATGCGATTTGTTACATGACTTATATAATACAGTACACTGTAATACTTCAGTATTACACTGCCTCATTCATGTCAGTGTAAAGAGGAGAACAGTCTACTAGGCTCTGAATAGTTAAACGGCTGGGATCGAAGTTATGGAAATTGTGATATAAAGCTGCCACGCACTGTGGATAGTGTGGGCACATGTTCTGTGCTCACAAACATCCACATGTTTTATGATAAGCACAACACAAATTGTCCCACTGCTGGGACCCCCATTAATCAACTGTCATCTGTGGTGAAACTTGCCAGATAGTGTCCAAATTCCCTGCAGCACCACCACAGGGGAAATGAAGCATTACACAGTGCCCATTCATATAAATGGGTTGTCTGTGTATTACAGGACAGGTCCTCCAGAGAGAGAGAGACGCTCTTTGTAACCGCCGTCCACTCTGGCCAAGAGATTAAGATCTTGAACAGGAGATCCCCCTCTATTAACTCATAATTCCCTAATAGGGTGTATAACAATGGGTTCTCTAAACTGGACATTCCCTTTAAGATTTCATTCACACTTTTGGGAATTCCCTTTTACTCTACAGTTTCCAATCCCAGATCCAGATGCTCGATTATAAAAAGATCTCATTGACTTCAGTGAGGGAAGTCATAGTATAAGACCAGTTGGAGGATACATGCACTTTTACAGGATACTGAGTTTTTATAGTTTAACCCTTTCCCGTCGTAAACAACTTTCAGATTTTAATTTTAGTTTTTTCCTCCCCACCTTCCAAAAGCCATAACTTTTTTATTTTTCTGTCGATATAGTCCTATGAGGGCTTGATTTTTGCGGGGCAAGTTGTAGTTTTTCGTAGCACCATTTATTGTGCCATATAATGTACTAGGAAACAGGTAAAAAATTAATTGTGGGGTAGAAAATGAAAAAAACAGCGATTCATCCATTGTTTTTTGACCGTCGTTTTTACGGAATTCACTGTGAAATTAAAAAAACATGTTAACTTTATTCTGCGGGTCAATACGATTACGGCGATACCAAATATATATAGTTTTCTCTATATTTGACTACTTTTACAAGTAAAAAACTAAGTGTAAAATTTTTTATTTATTTTGTCGCCAAATTCTGAGAGCCGTAACTTCTTTCGTTTTACATCGATTAAGTGGTAGGAGGGCTTATTTTTTGTGAGATAAGCTGTAGTTGGGGTACATGCGACGTTTTGATCACTTTTTATTCCATTTTTTGTGGGAGATTAGGTGACCAAAAAATAGCGATTCTGGCGTTTACATTTTATTTTTTTTACGGCGTTCACCGTGCGGGTTAAATAATGATATATTGTAATAGTTCAGACTTTTATGGATTCGGTGATACCAATTATGTTTATTTATTTATTTGTTTTACTATGCTCTCGGGGGAAAATGGGAAAAGGTTTTTTTTTTTAACTTTTAATTTGGGTTCAGTATGAGCACAAAGACGGCGGACCTGGGGGCCCCCAGGCAGCCATACCAACCATCGCCACCCCGTGATTGCATTGTGGGGGGCGCGATGAGCTGCTAGAGGGGCGACCCCTCTTTCTAACTATTTAAATGCCATGGTCACTATTGACCACAGCATTTAATGGGTTAAACGAGCGGGATCGCGCTCCTACTCGTTACTGTGAAGTGTCGGCTGTAACATACAGCCGACACCCGCATCGTATAGAGTGTGTTCACTCCGTGAGCCCGTTCCATACTTCCCCTACTTGGCTATGACATACGGATACGTCAAATGTCGGGAAGGGGTTAAAAGCAAACAAAATTCTGCAGCACGGCCGCTATGCAGTGTGTGGAGCCATCTGCTTCCAACTCTGCATACACTGCATAACTTCCCGGGACCCGGAGGCAGCTGATCAGTGTGGGGTCCGGGTGTCGAACCCCCTCCGATCATATACTGATGACCTATCCTGTGGATAAGTCATCAGTTGTCCGTGCCTGGACAAGGCCTTTAAAGCTCCAGGGCTCCTTACCAATGACTAGAGCTTTGATAAACTGTAGTTAAAGGGTAACTAAACGTTCAAACTTCTGACATGTCACAGTGACATGTTAGAAGTTAAGATTGGTGGGGGTCCGAGCACTGAGACCCCCACCAATCCCTAAAACAAAGCGGCAGAAGCGCTCGTGTGTGCGCGCAGCCGCTTAGTTTCTGTTCGGCTTTTTCCGGAAAGCCAATGTAGCGAGTACGGTCTCATAGACTTTCTATTGAGTCCATATACCGCTACATTGATTTCCGGAAAAAGACGAACAGAAACAAAGTGGCTGAGCGCTCACACCAGCATTCTGCCGTTTTAGCGATTGGTGGGGTCTCAGTGCTCGGAACCCAACCAATCAAAACATCAAAGTTTGTTAAACCTTTAGTTACCCTTTAAGTTAACAGATTTTAAGGAGCATTTAGAACTTTTTTTTTTTGCATACCCCAACTCAAATTACGACATTGCTGCAAATGACTTAGGAGCTGTGGGCGGTGGGCTCGGCTCTAATGCCCAAATGGTTAATCTGTCCCTGCGAGAGAAAAACACTGACCTGTACTGACAACAAATGCCTCTACACGGCTCAGGAATAGCAGCACCTGCATCAACCTAGTGCACCTAGATCACATAGATCAGTATAGGTGTTTACACAAAACGGTAGGATATTTTTAAATAAAATCATTTGCGAAGCTGCTTCATTTTTTTAAACGGTTGCAAAGGAGTACACACCCTTTAAAGAATCAAAGCGTTTATTAGGGGTATGCCACGCCTTTAACCCCTTCCTCTTCTTTCCAGGAGCAAAAAGCAACTTTTTTGAGGTTTTAGTCACCAAAAATCTCGGTGATTATCCAAATAATCAAATTGAAGCTGGAAGTCTGTCAGAAACTTGGATGCCCAACCTGGGCTTACAGCTGGTGTGAAGGTAAAGAGAAAGCGGCTTCCAAAATATATGTAATAATCTTTCAAAGATGACATTTGCAATTCAAAATGTGACTCCATGCTTAATGAGTTTCTTTGTTGGAGAAAATTAGCTTTCTTGCCAGTCACATAACACAATAGTTTCCTCTTCATTTTTTTTTTCTATTATTTTGCTGTGCTTTTCTGATTTCTGATCCAGAACAAGCTATTTCGGAGAGCTTACATACCGGGGTGGGTTCACTAATCAGCACTAATTTCAGAGTGAATTGTCAACGTAAAAGACTTGAAGAAAAGTCGAGCCCGCTCCCGGCAGCTCTGCCTATTCTCTAGGGCGATTTGATCTGTAATAATACAGAACTGGTTGATATCTCTTCTTCAGGGGGTTAGTAATATTTCATGCATATCTGTATATCATTTGTTGGAATTGGGAAGTAATAGATAAAGAGTTGGAGAACAAAGAATGTATTCATTACTGAGAACTTAGCCTGAAGAGCTTACACTTCACAATGCCATAATAGGATTCTTGTTCAGATAACGACTTTTATGCATCTAGTTTAGGGGTTTGATGGCCTACCCTAAAGACCCTTCTACACCGGCCAATTATCGGACAACCGAGCACTCACAGAACGCTCATTCCCGATAATTGCCCCGTGTAAACAGGGCAAAGATCAACCGATCAGCGGTGTGTAAACCGGCAGACGTGCTGCCGACATGATAGAAATGTATGAGGACGAGCGATCAGAGTAACGGGCACTCGTCCCCATACATAGCTCCTTGTGACCAGAGCAAACGAGCGCCGATCAACGAGCTGCCTTGTTGATCGGCGCTTATTTACACGCCCCATGACGGGGGACCGTGTACGAGGACCTTTAGGATACGGGAGCTGGTCATATGACGAAGTGCTGTATCGTTATGAAGGAAAACTGTGCAACTAGACTTCCGGTCCCCCAGCAACGCTATAAAAATCTATTTAAATCTCATAATCGGCTCGACGGGGGACCGGAATGTATATTAGCGAGTGCTCAAACTCCTGTTTGTCTCTATTCCTCTCCTCACACCATGACAATGTCTCTGTCATATGCAGCCTCTTCCCCAGTGACATCATCATGAAGTTGAAACTATACCCCCCCAGATCAGCAAACCTCTTAAATACTCTGTGCTACCAGTGGCTACTACTTCCACTATTAGTCTGTGACCTTCTTCTGGTTCTCTTTCACCTACTTGCATCCCATATTTAAAGAGGACCAGTCAGTTCTCCTGACATGTCTGTTTTAGCATATACTTTTTTAGAACTCTGCATTGTGCCGTTCCTCTGTTATTGTTCTTGGAAATGTGTGAATTAATTGACAAGTGAGTGTACCAATTCCCTTTGTGAAAGGAAAGTGTCCCTACACAGTCTGACACTATTCAATCAGCACTGCCAGTGTTAGGGCTTATTCAGACGAACGTTGAATACGTCTGTGGGATGGCCATTAAACAACGGTCGTCACAAGGATGCAAGTATTTTAATGGGGCCGTTCACACGCCCGTTGTTTCAACGGACTGTGTGACGGTTCAGTTGAAAGATAGAACATGTCCTATTTTCTTCTGTTTTCACGGATCCCTCCATAGACTCTAGCCTATGGGGATGAATAAAAATGGGACCCGCACGGGGGCAACGTGGACGAGAAAAACTGCCGTTTTCCCGTCTGAGTTTCCCCACATTCGTCTGAATAAGCCCTTAGACTGTAAAAGGACACACCCAAGCCAACTGGTAACATCCCGTTATTAATTTATTCATAAAAAATTTCCAAGAGGAATTACAGAGGAACAACACAAAACAAAAGTTTTATTAAAATATTCTCCAGCACTGTTATTTCATGGGGAAAATCAGTATTGTCTAAAATAGAGATGTCAGGAAAGCAGAAGAAAAACAGAGAGCAAGTGCCCAAATCTGCTGAGGAGACCACCGTGGAGACCCAGAGGTCATAGTAACGTAGAACTACCTCGGGTTCATGTACTTAAGAGTGGAGAAACATTGTGACATTACTATGACAGCTTCTATTAACAGGCAGGCCTAGAGAGAACTGTGCTGGTTATGAGCATTACCCTCACAAACAATATGTAGAATGTGATTGTACAGATGTAGAACACATCAAATTGTCCCCAATCTCTTTTATTTTCTACATTGTGACATATTACAGACGTTACAGTATTTCAAAATATTAGTACATATTTTTACCACTAGGTGGCACTTTGTAGCATTGCATTACATGTATAACCATCTTCACAACCATATTATTACAGTGGTCCCTCAAGTTACAATGGTGTCAGGTTACAATATTTTCAACATACAATGGTATTTCCTGGGCCGTTGTAACTTGAAACCACATTCAACATACAATGCCACAAAATGTCTGGATCTCGGGCGCGTGCCAATCATCATGGGCATATTACTGGTATAACACTTGTTGTAATGCCGTGCATGCCCTGATTGGCTGCCTTGTAGCGCCTCTCTACGGTACAGTACCACACGTCCTGTACTGCGTTTTATCTGCGCCAGGATGAGTTGCTCCTTTGGACACCAGGTGAGGACGGCTCCATGTTATTTTTCTGGTACACTGTGTACTGTGCAGGCTCCTGAAGAAGCTCCTGTCCTCATCATAGAAAGTGATTTACAGCCTGCAGTATTTCTGACGTTTATATGAGGACTTGCTTAATCTGTATTAGTTATCTGCTAAATCCTCTTTTTTCTTATCTGTGGTTGACATTTTGGGGGTTTTCAAACCAATTCCTAGTTTTCCATAGAGTTATGCTCTCAAGTTACAAAATTGTCAACTTAAAACCGTCGCCCCGGTACCAAATAATATTGTAACTTGAGGGACCACTGTGTTTTTATTGTCTCAATGCATCTAAAATAAAAACTGAATCAACTTTGCAGTAGGTCTTAATTAGAAATTTCCTATCATTCTATTTCTATAGTTCCTATACAAACCTAAGTGTCTCCATGGTGACAGACGACAAACAAACCCTGTGTAGTCTGATTCTGCAATATCCCCAACTTCTTGCTAACCTGACAAAAGTACGTTAATGAGAATTTCAGAACCAATGGAAGGCAATATGATTGCAGAATAAGACTACACTAAGTTTGTTTGTTGTCTGTTACCATGGAGACACATAAGTCTGTATAACAGCTGTAGAAACAAACCAATAACACATTTTTTTATTTAGACCTACTGCAAAGTTGCTCCATTTTTGTCATGGACATGTTTTTTATTAATACCACACAAGTGGTCAAGCATGGTATTGTTCACTGGGCAGTCACCAAACACGTAGTGGTGCACGGTTAAAACTTAACCTTAATACTTTGTAATGAAAATAAAAAATTTAATATAGTTGGAACAACCAATTGTTAAAATATATCAATATATTTATTAAACTCAAACTAGAGCATTGTAATGGCAGAAAGGAGGTGAAGGGAAAGTGAGCCCTAATCTACCCACCGCCCTGTCCCTGCCTACTTGCAACGACCCGCCCTAGGCGACGAGGTACAACTGGGCGGCGGTCCCTACGCTGTCTAAGTGCACAGGAAAACAAACAGGGAACACGCAAGGGAAGGGGCAGTAGCCACGGAACGCCACGAGGAAACGGAGCGGCGAACGAACAGTCAGGACAGGACGAAGTGAGTACACCCGAGCGGGCACGGAGACAGAAGCAAGCCAGGGGCAAAGCAAAGCAGGTCAAGCAGAACTGCAGCAAGGCAGAAGCATGGCAGAAGCAGGCTGGAGCAAGCAGCAGTGGGGCCAGGAATCCAAAATAATTACAAGCACTGAGGGAGAGAACAGGGCAGGTAATAAAGGACAGGGGGCGGAGCTAACTCCGACAGACCAGGCCGCGATAGGCTCTCCCACTCCTGAGCCTGCCACCCTGGTTGGTGGGAGATGGTGTCAGTCGAACAGGTCTGACCTCAGGTGTGGATTGATTAATCCCAGGAGTATGCCTAGATGAAGTACCTGGCAGATCCCTAACAGTACTCCCCCTTTTATGAGGGGCCACCGGACCCTTACTAAGGGGACCCGGTTTAGTGGGGAAGAGAAGGTGGAACCTCCTGATCAATACCCCAGCGTGAACATCACGGGCAGGTACCCAAGTCCTCTCCTCCGGCCCGTATCCTCTCCAATGGACCAGGTACTGGAGGGAGCCCTGGACCATCCTACTGTCCATAATCTTGGCCACCTCGAATTCCACCCCCTCAGGGGTGAGAACGGGAACAGGAGGTATCCTCGAGGGGGACCAGGACGGGGAGCAGCGTTTAAGGAGGGAGGCATGGAAGACGTCATGTATGCGAAAGGATGG
This sequence comes from Rhinoderma darwinii, assembly GCF_050947455.1. NCBI lineage: Eukaryota > Metazoa > Chordata > Amphibia > Anura > Rhinodermatidae > Rhinoderma > Rhinoderma darwinii. Next base: position 18,818,434 of record NC_134687.1, on the reverse strand, counting down.
GGGGAGCTCCAGACGGAAGGATACAGGGTTGAGGACTTCAATGATCTTATAAGGTCCAATAAATCGGGGAGCAAACTTCCTGGACGGGACCTTAAGGCGCAAGTTCCTGGACGACAACCAGACCAAATCCCCGACGACAAACCGGGGGTTAGCAGAACGTCTACTATCCGCCTGAATCTTTTGTGCGCTCTGGGACGCCTCTAGGTTCTTCTGAACCTGGGCCCAGACAGTGCACAGTTCCCGATGAACATCCTCTACCTCAGGATTATTGGAACAACCAGGGGAGACGGAGGAGAACCTTGGGTTAAACCCGAAATTACAGAAAAACGGGGAGACCCCTGACGAGTTACTGACCCGGTTATTCAGGGAAAATTCAGCAAGGGGAAGGAATGAGACCCAATCGAATTGACAGTCAGAGATGAAACACCTTAAATATTGTTCCAGGGATTGGTTGGTCCTTTCCGTTTGGCCATTAGTTTCGGGATGGAAGGCGGAGGAGAAGGACAGATCAATCTCCAACTTTTTACAAAAAGCTCTCCAAAATAAGGAAACAAATTGTACCCCTCTGTCAGAAACGATATTGACTGGGGCCCCATGGAGACGCAGGATGTGTTTCACAAACAAAGAAGCTAACGTCTTGGCGTTAGGTAGCTTCTTAAGGGGCACAAAGTGGCACATCTTGCTGAAGCGGTCGACTACCACCCACACCACCGACTTGCCCTGAGAAGGAGCCAAATCGGTGATAAAATCCATGGAGATATGGGTCCAAGGTCTCTGGGGAATGGGCAGGGAACGTAGTAGGCCCGCAGGTCGGGACCTAGGGGTTTTGGACCTAGCGCAAACCTCACAAGCGGCGACGTAAGCCCTAACGTCTTTAGGCAACCCAGGCCACCAATAGTTTCTGGTAATGAGGTGTTTGGTGCCCAAGATGCCAGGATGACCAGATAGAGCGGAATCATGGTTTTCCCTGAGTACCCTCAGCCGGTATTGCAGGGGAACAAACAGTTTGTCCCCAGGGACGTTCCCGGGAGCTGCACCCTGATCAGCCGCGATATCAGAAGCTAAATCAGAATCCGTGGCAGAGACGATTATACCAGGGGGTAAAATACAAGCAGGATCCTTCTCAGAAGGAGGATTGGCCATGAAACTACGTGACAGAGCATCAGCCTTAATATTCTTGGACCCAGCCCTATAGGTAACCAAGAAATTGAATCTGGTAAAGAATAGTGCCCACCGAGCTTGTCTAGGATTAAGCCTCCGGGCCGATTCTAGGAAAACCAGATTCTTGTGATCCGTAAGGACCGTTACCTGGTGTCTGGCCCCCTCCAGGAAGTGCCGCCACTCCTCAAAAGCCCATTTAATGGCTAGAAGTTCGCGGTTGCCAATATCATAGTTACTCTCCGTGGGCGAAAACTTCCTAGAGAAGTAAGCACAGGGGCGGAGATGGGTGAGGGAGCTGGTACCCTGGGACAAGACGGCCCCCACTCCCACCTCGGAAGCGTCAACCTCCACAATAAATGGCTCCTCTTGGTTGGGCTGAATCAGCACGGGGGCCGAGATAAAGCACTTCTTGAGAGTCTCAAAGGCCTGGACGGCCTCAGGGGGCCAATGGAGGACATCAGCACCCTTGCGGGTAAGGTCCGTAAGAGGCTTAGCGACGACCGAGAAGTTGGCAATAAATCTCCTGTAATAGTTGGCGAACCCTAAAAAACACTGTAATGCCTTAAGGGAGGCAGGTTGGACCCATTCCGCCACAGCCTGAACCTTGGCAGGGTCCATGCGGAATTCATGAGGAGTGAGGATTTGCCCTAAAAATGGTATCTCCTGTACCCCAAAGACACATTTTTCAGTCTTAGCAAACAGATTATTCTCCCGAGGGACCTGGAGCACCTTCCTGACATGCTCCACGTGGGAGGACCAGTCCTTGGAAAACACCAGTATGTCATCAAGGTACACAACCAGAAAATTACCCAGGTACTCTCTCAGGATTTCATTAATAAAATTCTGGAAGACAGCAGGGGCATTACACAACCCAAAGGGCATGACCAGGTATTCGAAATGACCCTCGGGTGTGTTGAACGCAGTTTTCCACTCATCCCCCTCTTTGATGCGGATAAGGTTATATGCCCCCCGTGGATCGAACTTAGAAAACCATTGGGCTCCCTGAACCTGATTAAAAATATCCGGAATCAAAGGAAGTGGGTACTGGTTCCTTACGGTGACCTTATTCAGGTTACGATAATCAATGCACGGCCTAAGACCACCATCCTTCTTCCCCACGAAGAAGAAGCCAGCACCTACAGGAGAAGTCGAGGGGCGAATGAAACCCTTGGCCAGGCATTCTTGGATATACACCCTCATAGCTTCACGTTCAGGACATGAAAGATTAAATATCCTACCCTTAGGAAGCTTGGCACCAGGCACCAAATCGATAGCGCAATCGTAATCTCTATGGGGGGGCAACACCTCGGAGGCCTCCTTAGAAAACACATCGGCGAAGTCCTGAACAAACTCAGGAAGCGTGTTTACCTCCTCCCGGGGAGAAATAGAGTTAACAGAAAGACATGACATAAGACATTCATTACCCCATTTGGTGAGATCCCCAGTATTCCAATCAAACGTGGGATTATGCAACTGCAACCAGGGAAGGCCTAAAACCAGATCAGACGATAATCCCTGCATCACCAGTACAGAGCACTGCTCCAAATGCATGGAGCCAACAAGGAGTTCAAAAACAGGAGTATGCTGAGTAAAATAACCATTAGCAAGGGGGGTTGAGTCGATTCCTACTACAGGGATAGGATAAGGTAAATCAATACAAGGCATCTTTAGAGACATAGCAAATTCCACAGACATGATATTAGCAGATGAGCCAGAATCCACGAAAGCACTGCCCGTGGCAGACTGGCCAGCAAACGAGACCTGAAAGGGAAGCAAAATTTTATTTCGTTTCACATTAACAGGAAATACCTGTGCGCCCAAGTGACCTCCCCGATGATCACTTAGGCGCGGAAGTTTTCCGGCTTCTTATTCTTGCGCCTGGGACAGGTGTTCAGTAGATGCTTGTCGTCCCCACAGTAGAAGCAGAGACCATTCATTCTGCGAAACTCCCTACGTTGTCGAGGGGACATGGAGGCCCCGAGTTGCATAGGTACCTCCGAGTCCTCCGTGGAGGGGCGAGGAGACGGGACCTCGGGGGGGATCGCAGAAAAGTCAGAGGGGAGCACACTGAAGCGTTCTAGCTGACGTTCCCTGAGACGTCGGTCAAGTCGTACTGCTAGGGCCATAACCTGGTCAAGGGAGTCAGACGAGGGGTAGCTAACCAGCAGATCCTTCAGGGCGTCAGATAATCCTAACCTAAACTGGCACCTTAGGGCTGGATCGTTCCACTGAGAAGCTACGCACCACTTCCTAAAATCAGAACAGTATTCCTCAACCGGTCTCCTACCCTGACGTAAGGTCACCAGCTGACTCTCGGCTAAGGCAGTCCTGTCAGTCTCGTCGTAAATGAGTCCGAGGGCAGAGAAAAAACGATCAACAGAGGAAAGTTCAGGGGCGTCAGGAGCCAAGGAGAAGGCCCACTCTTGGGGCCCTTCCTGGAGTCGGGATATGATGATACCCACCCGCTGGTTCTCGGAACCTGAGGAGTGGGGCTTTAGGCGGAAATACAGTCTGCAACTCTCCCGGAAGGAGAGAAACGTCTTACGGTCCCCTGAGAACCGGTCAGGTAACTTGAGGTCGGGTTCTAGAGGTGAGGTGAGGGGTACTACTAAAGCAGCGTCACCCTGATTGACCCTTTGGGCCAGGGCCTGGACCTGTAGGGAGAGGCCCTGCATCTGCTGGGTCAGGGTCTCAAGGGGGTCCATGATAGCGTCAGCGTAGGAGAAATGGTAGACTAGGTAAAGGCTTGTAATTATGTAATGGCAGAAAGGAGGTGAAGGGAAAGTGAGCCCTAATCTACCCACCGCCCTGTCCCTGCCTACTTGCAACGACCCGCCCTAGGCGACGAGGTACAACTGGGCGGCGGTCCCTACGCTGTCTAAGTGCACAGGAAAACAAACAGGGAACACGCAAGGGAAGGGGCAGTAGCCACGGAACGCCACGAGGAAACGGACGAACGAACAGTCAGGACAGGACGAAGTGAGTACACCCGAGCGGGCACGGAGACAGAAGCAAGCCAGGGGCAAAGCAAAGCAGGTCAAGCAGAACTGCAGCAAGGCAGAAGCACGGCAGAAGCAGGCTGGAGCAAGCAGCAGTGGGGCCAGGAATCCAAAAGAATTACAAGCACTGAGGGAGAGAACAGGGCAGGTAATAAAGGACAGGGGGCGGAGCTAACTCCGACAGACCAGGCCGCGATAGGCTCTCCCACTCCTGAGCCTGCCACCCTGGTTGGTGGGAGATGGTGTCAGTCGAACAGGTCTGACCTCAGGTGTGGATTGATTAATCCCAGGAGTATGCCTAGATGAAGTACCTGGCAGATCCCTAACAAGCATGTTGTATAAACACAGTCACAATGATAGGTGTATTATACAGACGGGGTATCTCTATTCTAAGTTGAGCCTGGTAGCCCACATTACATTGTAGACCTAAAATGTCCCCTGACATTGCTCCGTCAGAAGGCCAGGGGAGAGGGTAAAAGTTGGAGATGTACATAAATGGTTATCTGGCTAATAATTTAAACCTTATTACAGCCCTATCCCGTTAGCTCCTCAGTTCCCCTAGAGGCGACTCCAGGTAGCCATACATTTATCTTTTAACTCAATGTTTTTATGGAATCACTAGTTGAGCAATTACCAGAGTCAAAGTTGATGGAATTGCTATGTGAGCAATTCCCCAAAGGCAGCTGTAGACCGTCTAGAACAAGCGTGCAAGTAAATCCACTATCTCAAATCTGTCACAACTCTGATCAGCAGAGTGTAAGGCTACTCCATGTTCTTCACCAGAGCCCACCGCAAGGCAGGTTTGAATTTGCTCCATAGAACCCAGGTTGCTTTAACAGAATTCGGTGTTGGACAAGAGGTGCAACACAGGCAATACCAGAACAGATAACAAGACAGCCCGAGGGTAAACAGAAAGTCCAAATTACAAAGCTAGGGGATATCAGGAAGTGCAGAGGTCAAAACCAGCCGGGAGCAGAAAGTCCAAATCAGTAAGCAAGGGGTAATCCAGAGACAAGCTGAGGTCCAGTTAAAATAGTAAAAAAGGTACAGGGTATAGTCAGAAACTTGATCAAACAAATGGAAACAAGGAGAATCACAAGCAAAGAAAACAGAACCAACCCAGATTTAAATACTCCACAGATAAGTGGGATAGGTCCAACAACAAAAAACAGAACCGCCCAGAAGCTAGATTAGTAGTCATGGCAATCTTAAGGGGACGGACGTTTCCTAACATATGTATTTGCAGAAGATTTGGAGCACTCTATCAGAATAAACAGAACTGTGACTACATAAAAAATATATTAAAAGGGTTTGTCCAGTTTAAGCAAATTTATGTTATTTTAATAGTTCTATAATTTTCCAATATACTTTCTATATTAAGGAGTAACTAAACTTTTATCAAACTTCTGACATGTCACAGTGACATGTGAGAAGCTTTGATCGCTTGAGGTCTGAGCACTGAGACCCCCACCTATCGCTAAAACAAAGCGGCAGAAGTGCTCGTGTGAGTGCTGAGCCACTTAGTGTCTGATCGTCTTTTTTCGGAAAGCCGATGTAATCGTGTATGGGCCCATAGACTTTCTATTGAGTCAGTACACCGCTACATCGGCTTTCCGAGGAAAGCCGATGAGAAACCACGCGGCGCAGCGCTCATCCGAGCATTTCAGCCGCTTCGTTCTAGTGATTGGTGAGGGTCTCGGATCCCAAATTGATCAAAACTTCTGCCATGTCACTATGACATATCAAAAATTTGTTGAAAGTTTAGTTACCTTTTAATTCCTCACGGTTTTCAAGATCTCTACTTGTTGTGATTCAGTAGGAACATTCATTATTTATTTTCAGTGGCGGTCATGTGATGGACACAGAGGAGCTGGGATTGTTACAAGACACCGCTTTGATACACATACTGTATGGCTACGTTCACACAGGGTGGATACGCTGAGTAAAGGTACACCGCGTATCCGCCCTGGCAGCCAGGAATGTCTGCTACGGAAAACTACGCAAAAAAAACCCATGCATACTCACCCTCTGACGTCCTGATGTGTGATTGGCTGCAGCGGTCACATGGGATGAAACGTCATCCCAGGAGGCCGGCCTGGACGAGGAAGCACAGACTTGTTGGTAAGTATAAGTTGTTGTTTTTTTTCTGAAATGCGTTTTTTTGTGGCAGAATCGGAATCTGCCATTTGTTGCGGGTTTTATCTCCCCTTTGAATTCAATGGGGAAATCCTGCAACAAAAAAGCAGCAATTACGCAAATACAATTGACATGCTGCGGATTAAAAAACGCACCAGAGGTCAATTTCTGAGCAATTTTTCCGCTTATAATTTACGCAGCGCGTGGAGGAGATTTGTGTAGATGTCATCCACTCTGCTGCTACTGGATTCTGCTGCAGATTTTCCTAAACTAAATCCATCGTGGAAGATATGCAGTACTTACGCTACGTGTGAACTTTCCCTAAGGCCGAATTCAGATGAACGTGGTATACATCCGAGTGATGGCTGTTAAAACAACGGCCGTCAAACGGTTGCATATTTTTCAATGGCGCCGTTCACACGGCCGTTGTTTCAATGGACCGTGTAAAGGGTCCGTTAAAAAATAGAACGTCTATTTTGTTCCGTTTTCACGGACCCTCGACGGACTTAAGTCTATGGGGGTCCGTGAAAACGGCACCCGCACGGGGGCACTTCGGACGTGAAAAACTGAAAATCGTTTGTGTGAACTTACCCTAAGGGTATGTGCACACACACTAATTACGTCCGTAATTGACGGACGTATTTCGGCCGCAAGTACCGGACCGAACACAGTGCAGGGAGCCGGGCTCCTAGCATCATACTTATATACGATGCCAGGAGTCCCTGTCTCTCCGTGGAACTTCTGTCCCGTACTGTAATCATGTTTTCAGTACGGGACAGTTGTCCTGCAGCGAGGCAGGGACTCTTAGCATCGTACATAAGTATGATGCTAGGAGCCCGGCTCCCTGCACTGTGTTCGGTCCGGTACTTGCGGCCGAAATACGTCCGTCAATTACGGACGTAATTAGTGTGTGTGCACATACCCTAACGGTGACGAGCCGTGCGCCTGTGTATACATCACTTAACCATGGGCAGAATCCTATTCTATGGAAGTAAACAATAAATGTTCCAACTGAATAACAGCAAGCAGAGATCTTGAAAATAGTAAAGCATTTAACACACCAAAGTTGATTGGAAAATTTTATCATTTTTAATGATAAAATTTGCATACATTTTCTGAAACCCCATAACCCCTTTAGGACTTTATTCATTTTCATTATTAAAAGGTGGACATGAACTTTCACGCAGTTCGTTTGCCAGCAGTAAAACTTTTTATAGAACATTTAAATATCCCCATGTGCTCTTTCAAATGCCAAATTCAGCTCTGCTATATCTCGACAATAGGGTTATATCTTCTTTTCATATAAGATTCCTTTAGGGGCTTCCGTGTATATGTATATATATATATATATATATATATATATATATATATATATACATACATACACACACACACACATATACATATATATACACACACACACACACACACACACTCACACACACATACATATATATACACACACACACACATACATATATATACACACACACACACACACATACATATATACACACACACACACACACACACATATATATACACACACACACACACACATACATATATATACACACACACACACATACATATATATACACACACACACACACATACACACATACATATATATACACACACACACACACATACATATATATACACACACACACACACATATATATACACACACACATATACATATATACACACACACACACACACACACACACACACACACATATACATATATACACACACACACACACACATATGCATATATATACACACACACACACACACACACACACATATACATATATATACACACACACACACACACATATACATATATATACACACACACACACACACACACACACACACACATATACATATATATACACACACACACACACATATGCATATATATACACACACACACACATATACATATATATACACACACACACACACACACACACATATACATATATATATACACATATATATATATATATATATATATATATATATATATATATATATATATATATATATATATATAAAATGACCCTCATCTTTTCTGTATCCTGACAGTACTAATATTAAATACACATCAGGACTGCGGAGCAAATGTTTAGACTGTCTATTAGTGAACTGTGACATGAATGTAATGAGAGATTCCGCAGGACTTGGCTCCCTGTGTAAACCAGTTACCGCAGTCCCGATGCCTCTTTACCCTGGAGAGCACCTTATTTCAGGAAATACTTGAAGTGATTACTGACAGCAAAGGTCAAACACACGAGGCCGTCAGTGCAGACTGTTAGTTTAACTTTGCTGATTTGCCTCACCGGTAGAGGAAAACCCAGGGGCCATCTTATGAGAAGTGAAAATCAGTAGGCAGGAGAAGAGTTTTACTCTAATGCGGAATCAAGGACCGTTTTAGGAAGATCAAAACGACTGCATTAAAATTCCCGACCTAGAAAAAAAGGGGAAAGTAACCCTTTAGGCTCTGGAGGTGAACGGCTCCCGGCTATAAAGTGATTGCACTCTAAATTCAATGACAATACAGTTGTAGTGGAGCTAAGTTTTTCCATATGACTGTAGGTAAAGCTTTTCAGCAAAAAAAATTATAATTTTTTGATCTGCTTCATCTGTTCATGTACTGTATAACCTGTAGCTACATGAACTCTAATGGTAGTCACCCAGACAGGAAGTCAAGCGGTTGCTAGGCAGCAAGAAATTACATACCCTGCACATCACACTACAGGTAATAACTAGCCTGGATATCTGTATATTTTTGAATGAGAACGCAATACTGAAAAGATCTCATTGTTTAATATGTCAATAACCCCTTAAAGGGACAGTAAACCTAGAAATAAATGATAAAAGCAAACGGGAGATAACTTGCCCACGGTGTTTGTCATTCTGAAGGATTTTTGGCATGTTTATGAAACAACCAGTCTTGTAGAAATCTTGCAGAGAACATAGAAGTGATCTGCTGCTGATTTATTCCACTTTTGGCTTGTAAATAAATGGGGGCGGGGTTTAGCCAGGGGCGGGGCTTAATATTACTTGTCTCCAATTGCAGACAGATCAGTGGGGGAAGGATTGTGAGAATGTGGAGGGAGGGAATGGCTAATAAACATTGAGTAGAATTCTTGAAATATTTCTCAGGTTTGATTGAAATATAAGACAAAAACAGGATGAAATGAATGGAGTAGTTACTGGGATTTTTTTTTTGTTTAATATTCCTTTAAGGGCAGGACTAGTTTTTGGTGTTGGAAACCAAAAGATTTTGGTTTTTACCTCCTCACATTCCACTGGCCGTTACTTTTTTATTGTTGTTGATGTAGCTGGATGAGGCCTTGTCGTGTGTGAGACAAGTTGTAGATTTTTTAGAGCAATTCATTTCACATAATATAAGATTTCCGACCTGTCACCACATATTCCCCTAGCAAATAAACACAATGTGGTATACATGTCCTCTAGGGCCCAGATTCTCAACCTATGTTAAGCAGGGGTGTAGCTATAAGGGGTGCAGAGGTTACAATCACTCCCAGGATCAGGAGACCGAGGGGACCCATAGACCCGTCTTCCACATAAGAAGACACCAGTATTAAAGGAGGCACACGATAAGTGGGGAGCCGTCTTGCAGATTTTGCATCGGGGCATAGGAGATTCAAGTTACATCTTTGGTGGTACGTGTAGCCCGGGGGTTACATCCCATGTTTCTAGAGGATACTTACACTCTGCTAATGCTATATATAAGTAGCACAGTGTAAGGCCCCCGGGGCACCGGGCCAGTTCAGCCATTCATTCTGCAATGTTACTCTAGAGGAAAGAAAAACCCCCATGAGGCAGAAGCCAATTTTCCTCATCTTTGGGAAAAATGCCTTCCCAACTCCAATATGGCAATCAGAATAAATCCCTGGATCAACAATTCATCTCCAGTAAGCTAGTGCCCATAACTTGTAATATTATTACACTTAAGAAAAGCATCCAGGCCTCTTTAAACTATTCCAGTGGATTCTCTATGTCTAGAGGAAAGAAGGTTTTTAAACCAACATAGAAGGGGATTCTTTACTGTAAGAGCAGTGGGATATTTATTTTAATAGGGGATCCTTGGCTTAGGAATGTTTAAAAATATTGTGAGTCTAAACAATATATGGGGTCAGTTCTTGGCAGGGATGGCAGTAGGGGAGGGCAAACTGGGCAATTGCCCAGGGCCTCCATCCCCAAAGGGGCCCCCCAGTAATCTGTGGGACCAGACTTTTGGCCCAGTGTCAATTTAAACGGTATCCAGGTCTTCTGAACCCGCTTACAGTTGAGATCTATGGCAGAGTAGGGAGAAATAGGCTCCCTGCCCATCCATGCTCTAAGCCACAGTCCAGAAGAAGTGTCAGATGCTCTGCTCAGCGTGGGATCGGGTAAAGGGACTATAAGTTTTAGTTCACTAAAAGGGGGCAATATTACCTACAATATAAGGGGGTACTGTTACCTTTAGTTGGCACTATTAACTATTAGGGGGCACAACGGTGGGTATTTTTATTGTGTGCGGGCACAAAGTGAGTTGTTGTTACTGTTTACAGGCAGAAGGTAGGTATTATTATTATTGTTATTATTATTATTATTATTATTAATAAATAATAATAATAAATAATAAACACTTTTCTGCCTCAAAGCAGTAATAGCAACTCTGCGCCCGCATACAATAAAATACCCACCATTATTATATTCTATGGAGTACAAAGGGGGCATTAATACTTTGCAAGAGACACAAAGGTGGGCATTTTTACTGTGTGATGGGCACAAAAGGGGTCATTATCACTGTGTTTGCGCCAAAGAGGGGCATTATTACGGTGTGCGGCCTGAAGGGGGCACTATTACGGTTTGGAGGCTCTGAGATCATTACAATTATGTTGTGAGGTACAAAAGGTGGCACTATTAAATTGTGGGGCACTATTATCATCTGCGGCACTATCCGTTTGACTGTATTATTTTTGGTAGTACTTTCTGACAATAATTTTTTTTTTTTTATGTGCTGTCTGTGTAGCAGTTTTTTCGGGGGGCCCAGATACTGCTTGGAGTCCCATTAGGTTTTTACATTTTGCTACATAAAACAAATATAATAATAATATACACTTGTATATTCTTTCAATGGTGTCTATTCACAGCATTGGTAAAGCACAAAGCATGTAAACCTGCATGGGAAATAAAGCCTCATATTATCCACCATTCCCCGTAATCATGCAGTGAAAATTTATCGATTCTCCTTTTTTAACCGAGAAAAAAGAAACAGCGGTGTGACAGACTTACTGAGTCACTTAATTAAAATCCTTTTAATAAAATGTCTGTCAATCACATTATTGCATTACACAGACATGACCTGAGAAGTCAGACAGAGCCCAGAATAATAGAGAGCACTTTATAAGTATATACAGGGGACCTGCCGTTACTGATCTACTGGGAGACTCCGCATTTTACAAAAAGACTTTAGCGCTGCTATAAACCGCAGGTACAGAGAATATCCGAATATATTTTAAGGTGGGTGGTTGGAATTTTCTTGATTCTTATAACTAACGAATATCCTCATTTGATGTTTTTGGTTTTAGACATTTGCTTACCCTGCAGCCGAGGGCAGATTACGGGGACCTTGGCTATAACATTGTATAGGTGCCGTTTCCAAAAACATAAAGATAGGGAATTTAGATCGTGAGCCCCACTGGAGGACAGAAAGCGAGGATAAATTCTGTACAGCGCTGCGGAATATATTGGCGTCATATAGGCAACAGAAATAAAAAATAACCAATACTGTGCCGAAATAGAGTAATGATCTAAACCATCCCTAGATAATGCCACCACATAGTGCCTAAAATTCCTCCACCCGTGTCTATTGGACAATGGCAGCAGAGGGTCCTTGTGCAAGAACTGTAAGTGGGCCGATTGTTCTTCAGTCCCTGACAGGACGCCTCCCTCATGGCACTTACAGTTTTATCTTTACCTAGCTTTACCTGCATCATGCAGTACAAATGGGCAGGTGTTTGGCACCATTTTGTATGAGATTTTTAAACATGCCCATATACCTTTCCTCGGAGCATACCCTAGAGGTGATTGGCCCTTTCTCCCTCTGTACCCTGTGCAGCTGAATATGTAGCACAGGCAATATTTCCAGTCCACCCATGTCCCAAATCTTGAAATCGGTAGAGGTGAGTTCCTAGATCATGAGACACATATCAACTATTTACTATTTTATTTCCCGTAGCTCATATAATGGCCACATATTCTGCAGCACTGTACAGAGATGGTTATCACACACATTAGTCCTTTCCCCAATTGGGTGCACAATCAAATTTCCAAAGCTGAAATACACGCACACTAGGGACTATATCATAGGAAGGCAATGAACCGATCTGTATGTTTTTTTAGGTGTGGGAGGAAACCGGAGTACCCGGAGGAAACCTACGCAAATATAGGGAGATCATACAAACTCCATGCAGATGTTGTCTTTGGTCAGATTCAAACCTGAGACCCCAGTGCGGCCAGACAACAGTGAAAACCCCTGAGCCACCGTTCACCTATGCTAAAAAAAAAAATGGAATTGGTATTGGTCTTCAATGGAAATTAAAATGTTTTCAAAAGATTTTGTTCAAATTTCCCGATGCAGGAAAGACTGAAGTCACTTTATGAAATGCTGAACCTCATCTATGAGAACTTTCCTTTGGGTTTGAGAGATTTATAACAACCAGTAGCCAAACAGTTCAAGGGAATGATGACATCTGCAGCAGAGGAGTGTGCTGATTTTGTGGGAGTCAGTGACCTGTACGATCATGTGAGGCCACCAACATGGCCAGAGGATTTCAGTGGAGGCAACAGTGAGGTCACCAACATGATAATGGCAGGAGCACATTTCCAATGGGAACGTTTATGCCCCCCCAATACAAGAAGTGGATAAAATGTTCTACTTTTTACTATTCGTTTTTATTTGATCAGATTTAACACTTCAGAATCCTAACATTTTCAACCACCTTTCTGCCCCGAAAGAGTTCTGCCTCAATCCACCACATCTCCAGATACGTTGGGCAGCTGTGAGAATATTCAAAATGTTAAGATTATTACAACTTTTACTATTCAAATTGTAAATTGTAATTTTCTGTCTTACTTTTGACTTTGAATTGTTATACTTTATGTTTTAATCATTGAACTATCGAAGCTCTACCAAAGTCAAGAAATCCGTTGTAGCTTTCACAATTCTGTTATGATGGGACTAAAAAAAGTCAATATCATATCAAATGGTGAAACAACCCTAATCACATTGTGATTGATTATAAAGCACTTTATTAAATCTTTCCAGCTGAGCTTCAATATGTTTTCCAGAATGACAGTAAGGGTGATGAGAGAAAGGTGAGCTCCAGCGTGAGCCTGTGGTTTAAACATTGACAAATAGTGCAACTTTGTTGTAGCGTCGGAAACTCAATTTCTTAATGCAGTAAGGTTAAGACGATGGGTGGGATTTCTAGTAGGAAGGCTCTAATTCTGTAATTCATAATATACAGTATATATTAATTCAGAAGTTACTTCGCTAGAACTTTTTACAGAGTTTACATGATGTATTGAGGGACATGTGTGCTCCAAATGATAGATCAAAGGGGCTGTCTCATCTAGACAACACTCTGTAAAGGATCTGCCAGGCACAGCTTCTGTGTCAACGCCCATAGGTAATCAGTCTGCACCTGCTTCTATGTCTGTGAGACTGACTCCATCTTCCACCACTCAGGATGGCAGGCTTAGGAGTGGGAGAGCCTATCACAGCATGGCCAGACGGAGCTAGCTCACGCCCTCTGTCTATTTATACCTGCCTTTCCTGTTCCTCCTTGCTTGTGATTCTTCTCGTTTGGTTTCCTGGCCCTGCTGCAGCTTCTGAACTATTTGACCCTGCTTCATATTGACCCTGGCTTACTGACTACTCTCCTGCTTTGCGTTTGGTACCTCGTACAATCCTGGTTTTACTCGGCTTGTTCAATACTCTCCTGCTCTGCGTTTGGTACCTCGTACACTCCTGGTTTGACTCGGCTCGTTCACCTCTCTTGTTGCTCACGGTGTTGCCGTGGGCAACTGCCACATTTCCCTTAGCTTCTGTGTACCCTTGTCTGTTTGTCTTCGTGCACTTATTGAGCGTATGGACCGTCGCCCAGTTGTACCCCGTCGCCTATGGCGGGTCGTTGCAAGTAGGCAGGGACTGAGTGGCGGGTAGATTAGGGCTCACTTGTCTGTTTCCCTATCCCCATCATTACACACTGCTTCTAAAGACAGACCTGCTGGCAATAAGTTCTAACCCCTGGTGATCTGCCATTATTGCCAGTGAAGCTGCAAGCAGCAAACAGGGCCAGCAATAGGGGTTGGTGACCTGCTGAAGGGGGCACCGCAGATCGACTGACACCCAGGGCTTGCGACCACTGACTACTTTAATATCAATTGTATAGGCGATCCATTTTTTTATGGATGGAGCTGTTATTTGATTATAATATCAAGTATTGGGGGGGGGGGGCGTCAACATAGGAGATAGCACAGGGTACTTTTCCAAATTAAGGCCGGCCCTGGTGACAACACGTGTACACGGGCCCATTTGATTTAATGGGTTAGTCTTCCAGAGTTGGAGCAGCTCTTTCAGCCTAAACTTACAGAGGTGGGGACCCAAGTAATGGTGTCTTCTCTATGACACCTATCTGGCCTGGCAGGGTATATCGAAAGGGTTGTCCTGTTGGAAGAATTCCCCCTAAAATCATAAAACCACCAGTATATATGAGTCTTTGATTCATGAATGGGCAGAATACAAGGATAGATGGTGGTCCTTCCCCATCTATTCTACCTGTTCAGGCCACTACCCATCTCAATCTTCTCATCCAAACTTGGAGTCACTAGATTGGTACAGTTAATGCTGATTCATAACCCAACCTCTGCCACCTTGTAGGTGGGCATAAAGACTGAGCTCTTTGAACACGATTTGCTTTTAAACAGTAAACTGATGGAAATGTCCTACTTTAAATCCAAATACAGTGCGCCACTGAGCGAAGAGTTCAGACTCTACCAAATATTTTCTTATTAGGGTTCCATATCCAGAACAATTAATATAGTTGTATACACATCTTTAGAAATAGTTTTGCTTACTATGCACAGGGTCAGTTTGATATATTATATCTAGAATGAACTTCGCAAACCAACTGAAGGCAACAAACTCCTATTTATGTCAAAATGGGAGGTGGTCGTTCGATGCCAATTGTCAAAAATGCAATAATTGCTGCGAATTAATCAGTAAGGGCAGCTGGCAGATTTCCCTTGAAGACACGACCATTGGACAATATATGGTTTCTGGCCTTTTTCGAGCAGCATACCCTTCAGTATTTCCTTTCTGCTTCCGTGGATGTTGCTCGTTGGGGTCCATGTATCATACGTGGTGGTTATGCCCTACCGTTAGTTATTTTTGGTCCTCAATAAGCAGATTCCCTCGGTCTGCCTACTAGGAGACAAACCTATTGACTTAAAACATGCCACCCTCAAATTGGTTCAATTTGGTTTGCTTGCAGCCTGTATTCATATAGAAGCCAAATGAAGTCACCTGATCTGTCTATTCCTAAGGTCAAAGCAGAATAAATAAGATTGCTATCTACAAAAAAAATAAGAAAAGACTCAGTTGACCTTCATTATAAGTTTTGGCAACCTTATTTGCCCTCCTCCCACTCCTCCAATTTGTATTATTATGTCTCTTTCTATAGTTATCTTTTCAATGTTGAGGGAAACATCTTATTTAACCCTGAAGGATACAGCTCCGGAATCTTTACAAGGGTTGTTATACTAGATATTAGATAGTTATTGATTAATCGTTAAACCTTATTCCCCCAGTGTGGGGTTAAAAAATGCAACTGTTACTGCAACTTTTTTGCTTATAAACCAATATATATTTTTGAGTCTAAGTATAAGTATTTTAGTCATCATCTTCTGTCAAGACATTGGCCCACATTGACTAAGACTGGCATATTTTTTGACACCAAAGTGCAGAAGGTAGTTGGCGAGATTTGCACTAAATTTATTATAAGGCGCATGCTATGAGCAGCTGTAGATTTGCGTCATTAATATGGGCCATTTCTCCTTGCTTCAATTAATAAGTTTAGCCTCAACTACGTCTTCTGGGAGATCACGCCAACTATCTAGTCACTTTTCAAATTTGACGACTGAGAAAAAAAGTTGCGTAAACACTTTAAAAAATTGTGGGTCAATGTTCGCAATTTGAAAACCTCCTTTCCCTTAACGCCTCAGGTCTAAGCTGTGGGTGGCCACACGTTTTGAAGGCATAACGCAGTAATCACATGGTTCTAATTTGAAATGAAAGGTCCAGCCCAAAAGCTCTTTCAACTCAGGCTAATAGAGGGGCATCCCAAGCAGGGGTCCCGTTTACAGCCTCTATAAGCCCCAACAAGGCATATGGAAAAAGTTTATCTTGTTGAGACAATGCCTTTATTGGGTTTTTGAGCACTTTAAAAAATGATGGCCATCAATGTTTGATCGTTGGGGGTCTGAATGGGACGAGCTGTAGTACTGGATACTGCTGATCGTATGGATGAGCAGCTTTACCATTGTGATCATCACTGTTCTACCAATCAAACATTAATAACCTATCCTAAGGATAGGCCATCAATGTTAATGTCCAGGAGACCCCTTTAAGATAAATTTCCCTTTTTAGGACGTCTCTTCTTTCGAGATATTGTTTGCCATTTCTTCCTTAGATCTGTTTCAGGAAAAGTATGTGTACCTTTAGCTATTTTGACAAAATCAGGCACTGATGGGAATAAAAGTCTTCCTTCTTCTTCATGATAGATCCATTAAAGTCCCATATAATGTGCACTACAACTAAGTTTTTGGAACTACTTTTTTGCTCTTGACTCCCAAGCGTGTAAGTTATCCACCTGTGGCTGTGCTGTATAGTGCATTATATGTGATTTTAATGGATTTATAATAAAGAAAAAAGATGTTTTTTTTTCCTCATCAGTGCCGAATTTTATGTTCGTATAAATTCTTCACGGTGGGCTTGAGGCTTCCTGAGTCACGTACCGGCTGCCAGCTCTGCAGATGGGTGAGCTGACTCTTCTTCTGTTCATGTGTACCTTTAGCTATATTCGGACATGTCATTGAGACACTTTAGAAGATAGCAGAGAAGGGCGACAGTTTGCTTGGACCAAATTGGATGAAGAATGAGGCCTCGAACCTCTTCTGACCCCTGTGCTTCTATGACATGAAGATTTTTGTATCTCGGAATTATGATTATTTTCCCACTGACAATAATAACACTGTATTGTCCATGCTCATTGATTTCCACCAGAAGCATACAAAAAAAAATTAGGATTGTGATGCTTTATAGGATCTTCCTCTAGACAAGGGGTGCTCAACTATTTGTGGTCCAATGACCACATTGTACCACTCACAGGGGCGGCAATACAACTTGAAGGGGTATCTCCATCGGGGACATATCAATAGTATATGCCATAAAAGTCTGATAGATGAGGGTTCCACCTCTGGTACGACCACTTATTAGGCGAATGGGATCCCCTGATCCCCGTGAGGAAGAGTCAAAGTGGCCACAAATAAGCCCAGTCCCCTCTACTGTAGTTAATGGGAGTTTCTTCCATAAACTACAATGGCAAGTATCACATTCATGCGTCTCTCCACCTCATTTCTTCTTCTCAAAAGTGCCAAACAGAGGTCCTTAAATATAGGGGAGGGTCAAAATTGGCTGGGGGCCACACAGGATGGCATTGTGGGCCGTAGAACAGGTGATCTAGATTATGTGAGATGTCACCCAGGTCAGCGAGGACTCTGATGCATTGTGGGATTGGGACATATATCATACGGTCTGCATCAGCATCCTCGATATTACAGGTATCATACATTTTAATGTTTCCTGGAAAAAACAAAAATAAGCTTATACAAAGGCATTGAAAGCTTTACATATGTGAACCTGTGTCTGCTATTATGAATACCTGGTCAAGCGCCTTGTATTATGTTATTATAAAATGGAAATATAAATCTTTCAGGAACAGGTAGGTGGCAACAGAGCGTTAAATATAAGCTGCAGAACTGTAAGATGAGAAATTCAGACTTTACTCTGTACTACCATTATCATTCTAGACCACAAGGTGCCCTGATAACCATCAGGCCATGGCTGGATGTGAAGGGTTTTCTACAGAGAGTCGTCATAGAGAAAACTAAACATAGAGATGTGCCTTAAATACAGAAAAAGATTCCTCAACACATAGCTCATCCAAAGGCATAGGGAGAAATATACTCTACAGGAATTTATTGAAAGCCAAGCTGGAAAATATGCTACAATTACAGCTTCTTCTATTTGTCCTATTGACATTTTAGTATAAGACTAATTGGTGATGGCCGGGAATAAAAAATAATAATTCCTAGTGTTACACCTCTTGCACATGACCAAGTTCGGGCAGTGAAAAACGGTCCGTGTGTTGGCCAGATTTCCCGGCCTGACCATGGTACAGGTGAATGGGTCTCCTGGCATCATAGACATTTTAGGATGCTAGGAGTCCCTGCCTTCCCGCGGATCTGCTGTTCCATACTGTATTATTTTGTTCAGTATGGAACAGCAGTTCCACGGGAAGGCAGGGACTCCTAGCATCATAAAATGTCTACGATGCCATGAGTCCCGTTCACCTGTACCGTGGTCGGGCCGGGAAATCCAGCCGACACTCGGACCGTTTTTCACGGCCTGATCTCGGTCGTGCGCAAGAGCACTTAAACTGTCCAAGATTAGAAAACATTGTCTACTTTTTTCCCTAAGACAAAAACAGCGGCACGCATGTCCATAGGCTGTGCCTGGTATTGCAGTTCAGCCCCATTAACTGGAATGGGAAATAGCTGCAATACTAGGCGCAGCCCATAGACGAGAGTGGTGCTGTTTCTAGAAAACAACTGACCCTTTTTTGTAAATCTAAATAACCCCTTCAACCTCTCCCCGACATCCACCGTATATATACGCCAGAAGTCGGAAGGGGAAGTATGAAGCAGGCTCACTGGCATTATTGCAGCTAACACAATACACTAGTGGCCGAATTTGGAAAATGTGATTAACAACGACCGCAGCATCTAAGTCGTTAGACTGTCAACCCATCAACCCGCCCCACCCTCAATTTGATCACGGGGTGTCAATAGTTATCATGGCAGCCTGGGGAATAATAAAGGCCCCTAGATCTGAAATGTTTCTCCTCCTGTTAAGCACTGTCTCTGGCCGATACATAAGTATTGCAGAGTATACCAGCTGTCTAACGATTACATGTTCGAATCCCCTGGGGGGATTAAAAATATGTAGAAATTGAATAAAGTTGTTAGTAATATAGAAAAAAAAAGAAAGTTAAAAAAAATGTTTTCCTATTTTTACCCCGTAGTAATGTTAACAATGAAAAAAAACATCATAATTGGTATCAATGCATCCGAAAAAGTCAGAACTATTCCAGTATAATGTTACTTATCCGACATGGCGAACACCGTAACCCCCCCCCCCCCCAATGGACTAGAAAAAAAAAGAGATCCAAAAAGTTGCATGTACTCCAAATGGTATTCATAAAAACTAGAGGTCGCCGCTCAAAAAACAACCTCAGAATATGAAAACACAGAAGCTTTTTTTTTAAATAATTTTTATTTTGCAAAAGTAGAACATAAAAAAAAAACTACTCGTACGGCTGAAAATAACCGGAAAATAAAAAGGTTACGGCCCTTGGAATATGGGGTGGGGAGGGGTTAGTGGGATGGGGGAATGAAAAATTGCTGCGGTGGGAAGAGTTTAACTGTTAAGGATCTCCCAGGCACAGCTTCTGTATCCGCGCCCATAGGTAATCAGTCTGCACCTGCTTCTATATCTGTGAGACTGACTCCATCTTCCACCACTCAGGATGGCAGGCTTAGGAGTGGGAGAGCCTATCACAGCCTGGCCAGACAGAGCTAGCTCCCGCCCTCTGTCTATTTATACCTGCATTTCCTGTTCCTCCTTGCTTGTGATTCTTCTCGTGTGGTTTCCTGGCCCTGCGGCAGCTTCTGAACTATTTGACCCTGCTTCATTCTGACCCTGGCTTACTGACTACTCTTCTGCTCTGCGTTTGGTACCTCGTATACTCCTGGTTTGACTCGGCTCATTCACCACTCTTGTTGCTCACGGTGTTGCCGTGGGCAACTGCCCCTTTTCCCTTGCTTCTGTGTACCCTTGTCTGTCGGGCACTTATTGAGCGTAGGGACCGTCACCCAGTTGTACCCCGTCGCCTAGGGCGGGTCGTTGCAAGTAGGCACGGACTGAGTGGCGTGTAGATTAGGGCTCACTTGTCTGTTTACTTACCCCCATCATTTCAGTAACACTTTAATCCAATTGTTTTGTTTTATCTTGAAAAATACTCCAAAAATAGCAATGACATATCAAACAGATATCGGATTGGTTGCCAAAAGCAATCCAATATTTTTATAAAAAAATATGCGTTATTACCGATTATTTTGTTAATCTTGGATCCCAAGAGTACACTGTAAAATTGTAGGACTCCAATTTGTATCCCAACAGACATAATACACATCATATAATTAGATACTATACAATGAATGGAGCACCCAGTAGCAATTATGTTGAAACCATAAATACTTGTAAAATTTACTTACCTGTAAGAAAATCCACAAAAGTGAGCACAAAGAAAAAGAAAAGGCAATTAGTAAAAATACAATCAATACAAAGAGAAAATAACATGATTGTGACGTATCCTATCAGAAAACTCTAGGAAACATCATCTATGTACCTGAAGACAACCCCAATTTCAATAACCTACCAGATGTACATGCTTTGAAATAATCAAATCTTAAATTCTGCAAACTCTAATATCGGCTAGCAAACTAATTTTGCTGATATTATTTGAAGACAAATTAAGTTTTCTGTTTCTTTGTGGTTATCCATATAAAAATAAATTCTGAATTATTTCAGTTTTCAGATTGGCAAGTAGAGCACACCAAAAGTACTAATGCTTCTTAGGGCTCTTTCAGACGAGCGTATATGTAGTCCGTGTGAAGGCTGTTAAAAGAACGGCCGTCACACAAACTCATGTACTTCAATGGGGCCGTTCACACGACCCTTGTTTCAACAGAGCGCATGAAGGGTCCGTGGAAAAATACATGTCCTATTTTACTGCTCGTCACGCATCCCTCCATAAACTCTAACGTTTTTCACGTCCGAGGTGAGCCCAAGGTTAGCTACGCTTGTTTGAATGTAACCTAATTCTTATATATACACACACACACACACACACACACACACACACATATATAGGTCACAGCTTTAATGAAGACAAGCAAATCTGACAACATAAATAATGAATCTTCCTCTTGTATAAAGAGTCACATAAAAAAATTTACACAAAGTTGGTCTAACTGGCCGATCTCAGTGGGACCGGATAACTATATAATGTGTATGGGGATGTTCTATCCCTCGCTTAATGGCAGATATCAGGAAAAAGAAGGTTTGGGCATGTTGGGTTTTAACATGCCCAACCCTTTGTTCCTGCGGAAGATAAGCTGCTGCCAGAGCCGAGCATGCATGTGTATGGGGAAGTCGGAAAGAATAGCGGTCAGCCGAAGGAGCGTTGTGTATGGGCAGCTTAAGACGTGAACAAGAGTTCTCCGAAGGGTGCACTACTAATGCGCGTTACAATATAATGTAAACTATTTTAAAGCTTCCACATATGCCAGTTTGAGGAAGTTGGCATTTAATGGGTGTAGTTATTCTCTCTAGCTAAAATGTAAGATGCCAAAATCTAAAAAGGCGACCTGGTGACCGCTTATCCTTAAATTCATGTATAATTGATGCCAAAGATATACCAGTAAAATTCCTTCAATTCGGAATCAAAGGGACCCGATAGAAGCCGGAGCTGAAGAATTTCCTATGTAGCATACAGCATCCTCAGTAAAGACGTCTCCTGAAAAGCCAATTTTTCCCATATTAAACAAAGCTCTGACCTCTGGTAACCCTGCAGCCAGTTACTAAAGCCCCAGAGAATATTTCAGAGGACGGACCTGACACATAGACAGGATTTAATTACCTTTCTCTGTAAATTGTTACATAAACCTACTCAGACATCAGTGGACCAATATTTCATCTGCATGAGGTATTCACGAGGTTAGCCTCATTTATTTCAGATTTTCTTCTGAGCTGGTCTTGCTGGAAGTTTTAGTTGAACAAATGAAGAGACATATATAAGAAATAAAATTTGGTTGGCTATATATAAAGGGTTTTATTAGAGTTGGCGCACTATAGTAAGAAAAAGGGTCTACTTTGCCTATTTGCGTAAATTATTAAGGAACAACTAATGACAGTTGCACACGTCCGATGTGCCACTCGGGACACTTTTAATGGCACCTGATCCTTTTCACGGACCCATTCACTTTAGCGGGTGAATCGGGTCCGTGAAAACGGACCCGATTCTCCGATCCGTGGAAAGATAGGACATGTCCTATCTTTCCACAGATCACTGACTGAACTCGGCCGGCGCACACTGTCATGTGCCTGAGGCATTAGGAACCAGCAATCAATACAACACCAACTGGCACATGGAAGAGTAAGAGTTAAAACGACCCTCCGGTCCCAGGTCAAAATTATAAATGTGATTGACTATATGGAGTAATATTACCTGGTGCCCTCCAGTTGCTCCCCTCTGCCGTGTATCCGCCACTTTAGGGTCCCCTCTGTGCTGTCCCAAAATGGCCACATCACTTCACAGACTGAGTCTAAGACACTCTCCCTTTGTTCTCGGATTGTCCAGAACTGCTAACGTGAGCAGCTCTGGTCAATCCGAGAACAGTGGGAGCGTCTCAAACTCAAAGTCTAAGAAGTGCTGCAGCCATGTTGGGACACTACAGAGGGGATCCTAAAGCGGCGGATCCAGAGCAGAGGGGAGCAACTGGAGAGCACCAGGTAATATTACTTTATATACACCATCATATCTAAAATGTTGTCGTGGGACTGGAGGGTCGCTTTAAGATCTAAAGAAGATCTTCTGCCCTGTGAGAAAGTATAGGAACATATGACATGTCAATAGGGCTTATTATAAAACACTGATTGGCTGAGGTTTCGACAACTGGAACAAAGGTTAAACATGTGCAGTCACTTTCCAACCAAGTGAATGAGTCACGGAAAGTGATGACTTGAGGCTCTTTGACCTCCACCACTTTATGATATATCCTATTTACATGTCATTCAGCACTATAGTGGGAAACTCTTTGACTTGAGGACCACCTCTCTCTCCCGACTACATACACAATAATTTGAAGCCCCAAGGCCCTTTTGACACATCAGGAGGCACCAATATTAAAAATGGCACATGTTAGGTTGAAGGCCCTGTTACAGATTTAGCACTAGGCTAAAAGGTTTCAAGTTACGTCTCTGCCTACAAGACCCCAAAAGACCCTTTAAACTTGTGAAGACCACTACGTGAATCCCATATATGTACTCCAAACCTCCAAAAATATGGTTGGTACTGTACAGCATTGTCATTGAATGGTCTCAAAATCAAAATAATTAGAAGTGAGTGCCACAATGCTCTTGCTCTGTTGGGGTCTTCCACCCCGGCTAGAAGAACTCCATACCCCTTCATCACTGTATGAAGAAAGGAAGCATTAGATGTGATGTCTTTAAATCCCTTTTTCCTTTTACAATAGTAAAGGTGTAGATATATGTGTTGCGGAGGTTGAGTCACATCTGGGCTCTTGTACCTGAGGAGTCCCAAAGTCTTTTCTGCTACATCTAAGCGCAATAAATGAAGTTGAGGATTTAGTAATGTCAAAAAGTAATGGGGGAAATTTATCAATTGAATTGCGCTGATATTTTGGCACAGAAAAGTAACAAGTTTTCTCTCCTTTCGCCATTTTAAAAAAATGGCAAACAAAGTGGGTGGGGTTTAGCGAGGAGAGGGTGTGGTCAACAGTAGTCCGATAAATTTATTAATATTAAACTAGAAAATAGCTCATAGCAGGCATAGATTTCATTTTCTGACTTCCGGACAGCCCAAGGTGCGCAAAATGTATTAAAGGGTGCGCACCTCTTAATAAATTTGGCGTATCTTATTCAAATGGACTTCAGAGTAAGACAGGCATATGAAACGGCAGTCTTAATAAATCTCCCCCTATATGAATGTGTCAATTACTCGCAAATCCGAGTTGGCGGTGCGGGGGGTGAATATGGTACAAATTATGTATTTTGGTCCCAGAACTTTAAGATAAGCACCAGTTCAATACCAGGAGGGAGGGGCGTATACCGTCAAATGGGTACTATACTATGGAAGCCTTTAACACTTAAAAAGGCTTCTCCGCTTTGGACAATCCCTACTTATTAGAAAGGACCCTTGACTATGAGAAGATCACAACGTGTCCCAATGCTACACAATCAGCAATATATGTCCATGTTAGAGTTCTTGCCAGTTATGGGTCGCCCTTTACAAAATTAAAACTAAATACCTCTTGGTGGTAGTTGAACTTGATATCATTACACTCCACACAGCCACTTAATTTGCATCTCTAGGTGTATTTAAAGAAGACCTCCACTGGAGACACAACTTTCCATTTCTGCACCCCACACCTGACTGTATACCACTCTCTACACTTCTTTTATGTATTCTGCACTTACTTTTTGAACTGCTGCCTTGTCGGTACTTTAAAAAAGGCTCCATCTTGATTCTTAGATTTCCCCAGCTTTCTCTTCTTCTCTGCTTTGCTATCAATCCCATGATGCTTCAGCACAGCATCACATGAACAGCTAAGGACCATACGAATTCTGCATGCTGGGGGACACTGTGATTATCATTCTCTCTATATTCTCCTAAATAAGCTGAGAAACCATAAGTATACAGACAGGGAGGCTGCACTATATTCTTCTACATTATACCTGTGTGACAGAAACCTATATATGTATCAGTGGTGACTGATGATAGAAGTTTCTGCCCCCCTCCTGTGTATAACTAGTGTGGTACATGAACTGCTGAAGCCTGTGATGGGTGACACATAGATCTCCATAGACTCAAGTAGAGAAAGTAGTCACCGAGCCTGATTCACACTGCGCCATCCCAGTCCGATATATAGAGATAAATAACAGGTGAGCGACTGACACATGGAACACCATAATGGGACACATGGTAAATTTTAGTTTTGGCCGGAGTGACCCTTTAAGGATGGCAAACTACTCATGTCGCTACAGCACATTATTTGCTAAACCTTTGGTGCATGTAAAAACAGCGGCAAATCAAGCTGTGAGGTCCAGGGGGAATATATTACAAAAAGAGTCTAAGTAAATTATGTCAATCCAACTAACACCACCATGCAGAATCCACACAATATTGCCATACAGTGCACAATTAATATTGCCATCAAGTGCTCAACTCACAGTGCAAGGAAGTAGCCAAACAATACCCAATATAGTGCACAAATAACATTACCATACAGTGTCCAAGAAACACTATTGATTGCTGAAACTATGCCACCACACAAAGCTTTAACAAAACCATCACATAGTGCCCAAATAATATCATAATACACTCTGCAATCGACCAAAAATATCACCAATTACAGTGTTAAAATAATACTACCATACACTAACCAACAAAACACTTAAAGCGACCCTCCTGTCTCAGGATACAATTTTAAATATGATGGGGTATATGGAGTAATAACATCTGATGCCCTCCAGTTCCCCCAATGCCGTGCATCTCCCCTTTTGCGGTCCCCTCTGTGTTTCTCAAAGCGGCTACAGCGCTTCTCAGACTGAGTCTAAGACACTCCCTCTGCTCACGGATTGGCCAGAACTCCTCACTTAAGCAGTTTTGGCCAATCCAAAAACAGTGGGAGTGTCTCAGACACATAGTCTAAGGCTAGATCCACACGAACGTAGCCAAACTTGGACGTCAAAAACTACAGTTTTTCACGTCCGTGATGCATCCGTGCTGCACCCCTGCGGGATCCATTATCACCCATCCCCCATAGACTACAGTGCGTGAAGAGCCAAACAATAGGACATGTCCTATTTTTTCATGGACCCTTCACACGCTCCGTTGAAACAAGGTCGTGTGAATTGCCTCATTGAATTACATAAATCTGTGTGACAGCCGTTATTTCAACGGCCGTCACGCGGACTCATTCAACGCTCATGTAAATCAGGCCTAAGAAGCACTGCAGCCATTTTCAGACAGCACAGAGGGCATCCTAATATGCCGGATCTACGGCAGAGGGCCACAACTGGAGGGCATCCAATGTTATTATTCCATATACACCATCAGAGTTAAAATGTTGTCCTGGGACCAAAGAGTCACTTTAAGAACTGCAGCCCCTTCTGTGAAAGGTCCTATAAAGGGTTTGAGAGGCCCTTGGAGGGCAATGGCTAGAATAATTTTTTTTCCCTCCCTATAATTATGCCCTGTGTGTAGAAGAGAAGTGCTGCATAGGTTCATGCCACAATGAAGAATGGGCACTGGGTCATATTATCTATGGAAGATAGAAGCACGTATTACTAAAAAGCCAAGTAAAATTTTGGGGAAAAAGAGAAGTCTCAAGGATTTATAATTACTGGTTGTTTTTGACTTTTAGTTGAAGATAATTGTACAGAATTTTAGGCCATGGGTTAAATCACGTGTAAGAATGGTATGAGTGGCTGGTTGGGCAGGAGTTAAATGA
This sequence comes from Rhinoderma darwinii, assembly GCF_050947455.1. Taxonomy (NCBI): domain Eukaryota; kingdom Metazoa; phylum Chordata; class Amphibia; order Anura; family Rhinodermatidae; genus Rhinoderma; species Rhinoderma darwinii. The sequence goes on along the minus strand of NC_134687.1, from coordinate 18,791,387 downwards.
ATGTTCTCCGACTAAGAACATCTCAGTTATTTGCACGGTATCGCCCATGGGTATTGTACTCTGTTTGCCTTTAGTCATTGTTTAACAGGTGATTATCCAAATGCCCACAAACAGACATAAGACGAAGACCCCCTTATATCCAGGACTCTGACGAGGACAACCAGTAATCCCGGGATGTAAGGCAAGCATGGACATTTCATGGACTATATTTGTTTGCTCAGGACTTGTATTGCCCGCAGCTCAATCATTGGCTGACATCAATACAGTGTCTGTACAATTGCCGAGGGTGGCGAATGGTTACGAAGCTGCCGTAAAACAATCTATCCGGATGTTATTCCCAGTGTAGACCCATTCATGGCACAGTCTACAAAAATACTTCATGCTGCATCGTCAAGTGAATATCAGTTACTAAAAATGCAGCGATGGAAGTTCAGTCATTTCATAATTTTGGATATCGGCCAAAGTATCACTGGGACTGTGACCATGAACGAACTGACGAACTGCCACCATGTTTTTTGTTTTGTTTTTAAATAAAAATGTGTATCAGTGTTTCTGCAACTTTCAAATGAGTTTTTATTAAAAATTATTTTTACGTTTTGAGATACAGCTGCTTTGTATCCTGTATACAGAGCAGCTGTATCGTTCGCTGAATCCTGTACCCGTCAGGTATCCTGTGATAGATTACAGGTGGATCCTGTGTGTCATAGACACACAGTACCCGCTGACACTGAACCCGTCAGTGCCGCTGACCTGACGGATTGAAGTCTTAGCGCATGATACAATAATAAAAACTAAATAAATAAATAAATAAATAAAATATAATAAAAACTAATTTGAAAGTTGCACCAAACACAGTGACTGACATTTATACACACACACACACACACACACACACACACATCACTTTCAAAGGTTTACATTGCCTTTAAACTAAATTTATGTTGTCGAAAGGATGAAAAAAATTTGTATGAACTTAAAGGCGTTAGGATAATGCCTGTCCATATGTCCTGTTAGAGAATAAGGACATGATAGAGGGGGCTCCCCCACTTTATATGAGTGGCCGGCATGTAACGCCCCTGTAGGTAAAATGTGTGGCTGACGGTGGCTTCACCCTGCAATAACAGCTGTTCAGCAAAAGTGAGAGAAGTCTGAATATACTTTAAGGTTTTGTCTATGAGACAACCACTTTAGTGTTTTTGTTCCAGGCAGCGAGCTCCACTAATTTCTTCAAACATTTTAATCGGAAATATCGAAGTACAGCCCTGCCAGGACCTTACTTTTTAATTGTCTTACTTTAGAACTACTAACCATTCTTTTTTAGAATGGGCTTGTGGGCTTTGCATGTCTTATATGCCCCTTTCACACTGCGTTTTGAGCTTTTCGTCAGAGGTACACATCGGGAGGACTCCAGATATATACCTCGGATGGAAGGCTGCAATGTATACCACTGTATCGGTATGAAGTGGGATATGTCATGTGGGAGTCCCCCTGCTCCAGCTGCTCGAGGTCCCTTTGCTCCAGCCGGACCAGAGGGGGGATAGTCGGGCCACTGTGGAGCTGGGTATGGGGACCGCCAGAAAGCTTTCCTCATTACTTTTCCGTCTATAAAGGAGGGCCCCCACTACAGTCGGCAGTTTTCCCAGGCCAAGGTTAAAAGCAGCAGTGCTGCTCTAAAGGTCTTGTAACACAGAGGGGTAATATTCAGGCCGAAATGCGTGTGCAAATGGTGAAAGTTTGCTAGGTTGCGTGAGTGTGGGGTTGCGTGAGTGTGTGGCACAGTCGTTGGGAGAGCTTCCTCGGGCAGCGCAGAGCTGTCAGCTGGAGCGGAAGGACTGGGTGCTGAACTTGGGACAAATTCGGGGGGGGGGGACTCCCTCTGTTGTCTGTCACAGGAAAGCTCCAGTGATAACTCTCTATACTGTATATGAACAGTAACGTCACTGGGGCTTCCCAACATATACATTTTACAGAGGCCAGTGGCCTATGACGACTTTGCATATACCGCCTGACTGGGTCACAGGAGTACTCATTTGGCTTCTGTCAGTATAATGGAGTCCTATGAACATGTTAAGCATATGGCTAAAATGCAGTGTGAAAGGGGCCTACATGTATTTTTGTACTCAATTGGAAGCAGAAGGGGTGTGTTAATGGGTGGTACACTAACTGCCGGGGTCTGGAGAAGGGAGGTGAAAAAGGAGAGCCCACTGAAAATGCTGAGGCAATTACCATTGGTGTCATGGTCCCAAAAAGTGCCATAAGGAATACCTGGACCTTGTTAACAACTAGGCCTACATTATTTACATTACCATCAGAAATCAGATCACATGGAAAACATAAACCGTGATATCACCATATATCTCTGTCATGAGATGTCTATACTATATGTGTCTATGTGTGGCCATCCAGTGGTTGTGATGTGAATTGCAGCGTTTTAAGGGTTTTGCTAGCATGTCGCGATATTGTATTGAATTTATCTCATGAGAAATTCATGAGAAATTAGAGGCTTAACCAAAGGACACATCTGTTTTTTTACATTAGAAAAGGGGTCAACAAGATTAGACAAGGTATGATGGTCAATGGTAGGAGTGGGCTTCTCTAAGGGTAAGACCCTGGGATGCAGGGGGTTGATAAGTGGCGTCCTGCGTGGCATAAGTAGTTAATATACCTCTCTATCTTTGTTAAAGGGTGGTTAATGGGTGGCATGTGAAACGAAGGGCATTGTATGTGGATAACTACAAATGAAGGGGCTTTGCAAAAAATTTCTCAGTCTATGTCAATTTCTTAGCAGCATTTCTTTGGGCCAATTGGACTAAACCAAGAAAATAAATGGTACACCCTCCCCCATGTGACCCACCACCCTCATTTAACTTTTACTTCCTGCTTCCATTATCCCCTCCCCTTTATTTCTTAAAGTGAACCAGTGCCCTTTCAGTCACAGTGCCCATCAACACAGGCACAGAGGGCAGTGAACTGTGAAGTCGGGCTGGCACACCCATCAGTGTGTCCACATTAATATGTTTTACAGAGAACATTTCTGGAACAATTACCGTCTTGGAAATTATTTTAATTGCTTTAGCATTTTACCGTGTTTTAACCCTGAAACCTAACAACGGAAAGACAAAATGCCACGCTGTTCATTAGCGCCCACAACCTGCTTATTTTGTACAGTGCAGAAACAATTAACCCTTTCGTTACAGAACATTAGAAAAGTAGAATTTTTACCTTAGGTGACTTCAGTGGTTACTTCAACCGGAGGATTTATTTCAGGCTACATTTTTTATGCTGTGTGCATTTTAAGCTTTAGTTTTTAAACCCCCCTGCTGGATTGTTATTCCTCAAAGCAGATGCTCACTACTCAGTTTTCAGAAAAACAGGTCTGAGTCACGTTTGCAGACGGTCCCTTACAGACATTTTGAAGAGGTGTGAATGCAAAAAATAAATTACCTATTTGTGCCATGGTAACTGGAGAAGTGAGGAGTTGCCATCTACTGGAGGGAAAGGTGAATGACACCCAGCAAACACCTTCACATCTTCATCTTCTTTTATATATGGTGTAGGTAGTCCAAGCTATCTATCTATCTATCTATCTATCTATCTATCTATCTATCTATCTATCTATCTATCTATCTATCTATCTATCTATCTATCTATCTATCTATCTATCTAATATCTATCTAATATCTATCTATCTATCTATCTCATATCTATCTCATATCTATCTATCTATCTATCTATCTATCTATCTATCTATCTATCTATCTATCTATCTATCTATCTATCTATCTATCTATCTATCTATCTATCTATCTATCTATCTATCTATCTATCTATCTATCTATCTATCTAGAAAAACAAATGGAAAGGCTCCAGTGGAAGGAGCTGAAACGTTGCCACTGTTTATGGGACAATAAAAGTACCCTCTTTTTTCACCTCTACCTGAACGGAGTGCTGCCTATTTTTTGTCTTCTATCTATCTATCTATCTATCTATCTATCTCATATCTATCTATCTATCTATCTATCTATCTATCTATCTATCTATCTATCTATCTATCTATCTATCTATCTCATATCTATCTATCTATCTATCTCATATCTATCTATCTATCTATCTATCTATCTATCTATCTATCTATCTATCTATCTATCTATCTATCTATCTATCTATCTATCTATCTATCTATCTCATATCTATCTATCTATCTATCTCATATCTATCTATCTATCTATCTATCTATCTATCTATCTATCTATCTATCTATCTATCTATCTATCTATCTATCTATCTATCTATCTCATATCTATCTATCTATCTCATATCTATCTATCTATCTCATATCTATCTATCTATCTATCTATCTATCTATCTATCTATCTATCTATCTATCTATCTATCTATCTATCTATCTATCTATCTATCTATCTATCTATCTATCTATCTATCTATCTATCTATCTATCTATCTATCTATCTATCTATCTATCTATCTATCTATCTATCTATCTATCTATCTATCTCATATCTATCTATCTATCTATCTATCTATCTATCTATCTATCTATCTATCTATCTATCTATCTATCTATCTATCTATCTATCTATCTATCTATCTATCTATCTCATATCTGTCCAACCACTATCTAACTATCTTTTCCATTTCTATACGCTTAAGACCACATTTTATGCTTCAACCTCACAGGTAACTCCATAAGTTGTGATTACTTCCATGTAATTCTGACTGTGGTGTTGTGAAATAACCAAATATCTCGGGATATGTTTTTAAGGTTTGCATAAATATTCGTTCCGTACGTCTCAGTTATTATTCATTTGTCTCTTCGGGTTTTATACATTCCAGTTAGCCAGACGGTGTTTTCTTATTAAATTGATTATAGTCTAAACAAAACAAAATTGTCTGTGAAGGTCTTGTTATTTACAGCTATATTTAACATTGTTTATCCAGTCGAGGGAGGAAGAACAAGCAATGTCTCTCATCAGCCTCGATTTTTCTAGAAAACTCACAATTAATGACAATGATGTGGGTAGAGTTATTATGTTCACAAATGGGTAGGACCACGCGGGAAGTAGGGTTGCTGATTCATCATGTAGCATGATCATGTGCTGAAATGGTGGACACCTAGACAAGAAGTCAAGTGGTTGCTAAGAAAACTGTGACACTACTAACAGAATACACTGTGGATGTATTCAAGAAGACAGATAAACAGAATCAGCAAAGGTACAGACGTGTCCACCCTTACAGTTGCTTAAATTTGGTTAAAGACTCCAATTTATCATGAAACAAATTCAATACAATATCACGACATGCTAGCAAAACTTTGGACAGGCTGCAATTCACATCACATCCACTGGGTGGCTACATACAGATACATATTGCATAGACATCTCGTGAGAGAGTATCACAAAATCATGTTTTTCTTTTCAAACCTGGTCATTTTGCGCCACACATCTCAGGATATGTTGAGATAAAAGGTAAGGTAAGGAAAGACACATCTGTGTTCACTACTAATGCAGATATGAAAATTGAGTTATATTTTAAGTTAGCCGAAGTTTCAAACGTATGATGTCAATATTAGATAGATAGATAGAGAGAGAGAGATAGATAGATAGATAGAGAGAGAGATAGATAGATAGATAGATAGATAGATAGATAGATAGATAGATAGATAGATAGATAGATAGATAGATAGATAGATAGATAGATAGATAGATAGATAGATAGATAGATAGATAGATAGATAGATAGATAGATAGATAGATAGATAGATAGATAGATAGATAGATAGATAGATAGATAGATAGATAGTCACATATAGTTAGATGGTTGCACGGGATAAACTTCATTACTGGCATAGCGCGCCATGTGGCAACGGAGGTAGCCTGACTCATCTTCCCCTGTCTCCTCTTCTCCTATGTGCACTGCAGCACTGAAGAACAGAAGTCAGGTGAGAAGAAGACGAGCTATCTACGCTGCCCAACACCACTGTGTCAGAAAGCAGAGCGTGGACCCCACAGTCTGTCTAAGCAGACTGCAGAGGAAGTAATTACTTTGGGGGCACAGAAGGGACACTGTTACTTTATGGTGGCATAAAGGAGTATTATTGCTTTGGGAGAACAGAGAAATATCATTACATAGGGGGTACTAAGAGGGTGTTACTTTGTGGGGGATTATTATTTAAGGGGTACAAATCAGGGCTTTATTACTATATTTATTATATTATGTTTCGCACAAAGGGGACATTATTACTGTATTACTGGTACTTTGGCACAAAAGAGGCACTATTACTCTGTAAGGGGGCACTGAGGGAGGTATTGGGGTAGAAGTAGGATGGGGAATTTGTGTGTAAAGACGAGTCATGATTTGAAGAAGTCTTCAAAGCGGTCTGGACCTGGATAGAGAAGGAAAGGGAAGGGGGACAACTGCACTCAAATAAGACGTCACCTGTAAGACATTGGATTTAACTGTACTTTATTCACATTTTGTCTTATAGAAATGCTGTCTCCCATACATTATAGATATGTTGTTTACCATATATTATAGATATGCTGTCTCTGATATAGTATATGGGGTGCAAAACATTTGTCTTGGGCTCGCGCTTCTGATATTTGAAGACCCTAGCAATGCCCCTGGCCTGCAAGTGCTGCATTGATTGGTCCCTCAAGAGAGCTAGCGATACAGCTATGGCCGGGCCACGGCTGTGAAGAGCCTTTAGATATGCCCCTGGAGGGATGGATGGATTGATATTTTTCTTGTATGAGATTTTTTATACAATGCAAATGATAGAGTTCTATTAATATACACATGTGTTGTTGGAGCATAATACGGTGCATGATCTATGAATGATCTACTTGTGTGAATTACTGGAACAACTGGCTAATCATTGCCATACGTTATGTATGTAGGAGACATTCTCCTTCTAATAAATAACTAAACTGGTACACAGCTGTCATGTACAGAACAGATATCAGCATAGATAACGTTACAGGTACAGTGCCCCCCACCCATTCAAGTGTCAAAAAACCTGCATAGAATCTTCTATATATTTATTTTTCGTAAATCTGTCAAAAATGACGAGCAATTTATTTTTCACGGAATGTATGCGGAATTTTACACTAAAGTAGTGATATAATAATATAACGGTCGGCTCAAAAACCAGGCGGAAGGCAAAAAAAACTCTGTGCATACGACGGCTCCATCGGCGGCTTCCACTGAATGTAAATTAAAGTCATATTGACTTCATGTATTCAATTACTGTTCTAGCACTTTTATGTTGCGTTATTCATGAACTTTTGCTGCCACATTCCGCTTGTATTGGGGCTTGATATGTTCTGGTATTATCTACTTTTCGCTGTGATATTGCTCGGGGGTTTGCTTTACACTGATAGTGAGTTAGGGACCATAAATAGGGGGCAGACGATCGTATTGAGATGTGTACAAGTTGAGTGTTTTTTAGCGGTTTTTAATGTTGTTGTGGTATTTTATATATTGGTGGGCCAAACTATTTTTGTGCTTTCTTAAAGTTCTCCACTCTCTTTCTTTTTGCTTGACATCAATTATACACATCATATATAGCACTGTACTCACATGGGGCAGAGGGACCATTAGGGCACCCTCATAGTTCCAGGCTCGGGTCTGACCGCAACCTCTTTACCCCCTACATACAATAGCCAAAATAGGAAACCATCAAAACTGGATTTTTGTCTGGGACCAAAAGTCTTAAAACTAATTTTGGGTTGAAAAAATAAAAATAACACTTAATATATGCACCCCTTTATAAGAAATGGTTAATTGACACAAAAAAATTTCCTAAGTGGGTCTACACAGATCTGTGGCAGGTCCCTATTCAGTACTGTCTTCTCATATTGGACACAGGGGCCTTTTGGGTCCGTTTAGACATTCGGGCTGGGGTACAACTGCAACCTCTGCATTCCCAGAGTTACCCCCCGTCTTAACACAAGGGTGTAACAGCTTTCTTGGTCTCCAAGGTCAAGGTTTCATCAAGCATCCCACCACCCTCAGTCCCTAAATTTCAGCATGGCTGATGTCAGATGGACAATCATTCATTAAATTGCCCCATGAGACCCTCTTTCCCACCATTCCCTGGCATTCTAAATGCCTTAGATGATGAATTCAATGGCTAACGGTCACTGATGGATTGTTAGAGAGACATAAGGGGGCGATTTATGATGAGAAATTGGAGAGCAAGGGGCCCATATACTGTTTTTGCACAGGGACCCTCAGCTGTCTGTGTCCGTCACTGTTCCCAGGGATGTGTCACGTGTATGCCTATTAGAATATACTTGTAGTATGCCTGTGCATGTGTCTATGCACTTTATATTATGAAGGCAGGCAGAAATATGGCAGTAAAAATGTAAAATAAAAAGAACGTTTTTTCTATATATATATGTATTAAAAATACACACAAAACAAATTTTTTAAAAATAAAAAAATATTATATTTCCTAAACTAAATAGGACATAAAAACCTATACTTTAGATATATACATGTCGTAAACATGGAGAAATTGTGAATTCAAATGAATCAAAATTTAAAGGGGTTATGTGGGGACCGAAAATTATTATCAATGTAGTCCCTGCAGTATGTGAGTACACTCGCTAATATATATTCCGGTTCCCCGTCACGCTGATTATGAGGTTTTTATAGATTTTTATGGCGCTGCCGCAGGACCGGAAGTCTAGTTGTAAAGTCTTATTTGATGACGATACGACTCTTCGCCATGGGACCGGCCTCTCTGTATTCTATGTACCAGCAGGAGCGGTAGTACAGCGATTACATAGAGTATAGCGGGGACGGTCACATGATGAAGAGTCATGTCGTCATGAAGTTAGACTGTGGAACTAGACTTCCGGTCCCCCGGCAGCGCTATAAAAATCTCAGAATCAGCGCAACGGGGACCGGAATGTATATTAGTGAGTGTAGTTACTGCTAATAATTTTTGGTCCCAACATAACCACTTTAACGTATTTACAGTATACATACCCTTAAATGTTCAAAAATAGAATGTACATGTCCTGGAAAAAACTAGACCTCATTCAGGCGCAAAGATGAAAAAAATAGTTCGGTCCGGAATACGGAGATGTAAAAACCATCTGTGGTCCTTGAGCCCAAAAATGGCCTGGTCCTTAACAGATTAAACATCTAAAAGGTTCATTTGAATTCGCTTTCAAAGCTTTTCAGGTTTAAGACGCTGGAAAAGTAAATAGTTTACCAGAGAACTGAAATTATGCATCATTTTTATCTGTAATGCAAAGTGTCATTCAAATTTAAAGGTGCACTGATGCAGCAAGAGACGCGGCCTTTCCTTTTTGAGAGCGCACTTGAATAACAGTATACCTTTTAATGTTAATCTTCAAGGACCATTAAATGTAAAATTCAAGCTGCTTCTATCTGAAAAGGCATCATTTCACTGGAGGTGATGATTAAAATTGCAGCAATTTGATTGAACTCCATTTTTTTTTTACATTTTTGGTGCTGAGATTTTCTAATTTGTGGAGCATAACCCCCTCTACAAATAAAGAGAAAAATCTATTGTAATAGTATATGAACATTATATCTGTAATGGAATCACTAGTTGAGCAATTCCCCAAAGTGCAAGTAATGGAATTGCTCTGTAAGCAATTCCCCAAAGGCAGCTGGAGACTGTCTGGATAAAGTGTGCAGGTAATCCGCTACCTCAAGTCCATCACTACTCTGATCAGCAGAGTCTAAGGCTACTCTATGGTCTTCACCAGAGCCCACCGCAAGGCAGGTTGGATTTGGCTGCATAGCACCCAGGTTGCATTAACAGAATACGGTGTTGGACAGGTGGTGCAATGCAAGCAATACCAGAATGGATATCAGACAACCAGAGGGTTACCAGCAAACAGAGCTCACAACCAGGGGAGAGTGTAGTCCAAATCAGAAAACAGAAGAAAACCAGGAGTTGCAGAGGTCAAAACCCGCCGAGAGCAGAATGTCCAAATCAGTGAACAAAAGGGTTCATCTAAAGACAGAGCCGAGGTCCAGTTCCAATGATACAAATAGGCAGGTGATACAGGGAGTAGCCATAAGCTTGATCAGATAGTTGCATACACAATGAAATTCACAAGCAACAATGAAATAACTGACCAGACTTAAATACTCCACCCAAGAATCTGATAAGAAGAAGATAGAGAAATGAGATTGGCTCTGCAACTCAAACCAGAGCCACCCAGAAGCTAGACTTGTAGTCATGACAATCTTAAAGAGACGGACGTTTCCTAACAATATCAATATCTTTTACAATTAGGTTGGCGATTTACTGGCGATCCAATGGTGCCAGATGTTGTTAAAAGCCAATTGTCTCAATCTAGGGCATAGAGCCTATGCAGTGGCAAACAGAGTCCCCATAGGATCTATATAATGAAGTTGTAGAAATGCCACGGACCAAAATATGTTGCCTTCATAAGTCATTGCATTCTCCTCTAAAAGCAGAGGTGTAACGTGAAGCTCCTGTGCCCCATTGAACATCTGTAACAGGGCCCCACATCTACCATGTGTGATTTATAATACTGGTGTCTTCTTATGTGGCAGAGGGACATATAGGCTCCCTGAGGTAGAGCATGTCTCCACCTCTGCACCTCCTATAGCTCCTCCCCTGCTTAGAAGCAATTCAATAAATTAAATCGGAGGCATATTGTACAGTATCGGCCCATAGCAGTCTATAGCTGCGGTATTACAGATCTTTACAGTACAGATCAGTGATACTGCCATGTGCGTAAGGCCTGTCATACTCAATACAGGAAAAAAGATGAAGAGCATTTTGCCCAACTGTCCTATTTTTGAAGGATCATCCCACAAACGGGAGTAAAAAGTGGATGAAGCTTATGTAGATTTGCATAAAAAGTGGGCACTTGCTTGATGATTTGTGGGTGTTCCGGAGCGGATAAGGTGGGCTTAAAGTTTCCCGCGAATGGGGATACAAATGTTGGTAGGAATGGAAAAGAGCAAAGTCAGTATCACCGATAACACTAGTGACATAGCTGTTGCAGTGTCGGTACCTTGAGCCCACCAGAGGAAATTATTCCACCCTCCAACTATACAGAAAAGATAGGGGTACACAAACAGTAGTTGCAATAGGACCCCTATCTCTCAGTAACTCATAACCCCCCTATGCTACATAAGAGAAAACAAGTACTAGAAACAAGTGACTTCTTATACCCGTTGAAAAATTAGTGTAGGTAAGAGGTACTAGGAGGCCCATGAGAGGCGAGAGACCTGTGCTGCTGTGCTGCTGCCGTAATTCACAGCACAGTAAGGGAAATCAGTGAAGAATTGTAGTTGTTAAAGCAGTCGGACCCCCATTGATCAGTAAGTGATTACATATCCTAGTAATATTTCACTTTAGTGGGACATACATTTATGGGATATTTACAGAACATGTCAGAAACTTCTTAATGGGGGAGGGTCCCTCAACTATCAAGAGAACAAGGTTCCCCTGACACCAGTGCCACCTGGTGGAGCCCATCTGTTTTACACGCGCTACTACTTATTCAATCCCCGTCATACCATGCTAATTCTTACGAAAGAGAAGGGCCCCCCACCTATCAGACATTAGTGCCGTGTCCAAAGGATATGCCTTAAATGTTTTCATGGGTAAACCCATATTTTTAGATGTACTGCGCCTTTAAATTGCACGCACTCTTTATTTTTTTTGTTCCCCTGAATCCAGCTATTGGTATTACATTATCATAAGCAAAGAAAAAGATCAGAGGACGCATTGTCACAAGTTCACTTATCACAGTCAAATATCGCTTGGGTAGTTAATGCACAAAAAATATGCTGGGATTTTCTTAAGCTGATCCTGTTATCCCAAATCCCAAAAGGATTGAATAAATGTATACAGATTCACTCAATTATTCTACTTTTTTCCTCTGGTTTCATTTCGAGACGTACGTACATCATTTGAGGCTGCAGTAAAGCTGTGCAAGGAGTCGTGTTATTAAATGGAGTCCTAGCAATTATTTTAGGCTCTGAGAAAAAGCAGAAAAAAAAACAAACACACAGGGAGTCATGGTCAGATCGATGGTGTTACTTAAAGGGCACTTACCCCATAATTAAAAAAAAAAAAAAAAAAAAAAATTGGAACTATAATTCAATTATAGTCAACCTCTTTAAAGAGTCTTTTGAGCCATTTCTTAGTTATGTCCCTTTCTGGAAAAGTTGGGTTGAACAGCAAATTGTACTAGATATGCAATCAAATGGATGGGGAAGGGGCAGTTATAGCTCAATATGATATGCAGTAGCGCTCTTAGAACAGAGGGGGCCCCATAACAAAGAACAAAATGGACCACCCATTATGGTACTGGGTTGGCCACCCAAGACAGAGGGACCCACTACACCCATAGTCTTGAAAGGTTCTTGCCACTCATATGCATGGGATGGGACCAATCAGGCCGGGACTTCCTCTCTCCAAGGGCCCCTAATAGCAGCCGGATAGACCGCCCCCGAGGTACATATGCCCTTGGTGATAGCTTCTTACAGGGAATAGAAATATCTGTTGGGTGCCTCTGCACCGTTCATAGGCAGAAAAGCAATCAGGGGTTTCCAGCCTGATGTAAATTATTTTCTTTTAAAAAGGTGGCTTTAGAAAAACATCTATAGATACGCTGCTAGAGTTTACAGAGGGGGGTCCTGTGTTCATAAATTAGACGCAGAAGAGAGAGACTAAAAAGAGCATTTCTCTCTGGAGGACTCTGTGATTTCAATGGAAACTGTGTAATGCCTCATTTCTCCTGCGGTGGTGCTGCAAGGCAATTGAACACTTGGTGCCGGATTCCTCACCGATCACATCTGATCGCTGGGGGTTGCAGTAGCCGTACACCCCGCAATCAGGAAAAAGAAAGAGAAAATCCAGCGCTGTGTTTGATTAAAAAGGAAAATTGTTCCCAATTTTATTGAAAAAATGGTTAAAAGTTACACGGAGACGCAGTCTCAGGGTGTATATATAGCGGGCTGGATGACCTTGGCCTACGCGTTTCGAGCAAGCGTGTTGCTCTTAATCATGGCAAAAAGGATATGAGTGCCCCCAATGCTGTGTCTGCTTTATATACAAAGCAAACTACTATTCCAGAGTCAGCATAGGCTGACATTGATTGATAATTAATTCCGCAGGGCTGATGTCTATTGCAAAAAAAAAAAAAAAAAAAAATTATTACAAAAATCTAAAAAAAATAAATAAATAAATTCTTCAAAAAAAAAAAAAAAAAAAAAAACTCACAGTACCATCGCCGCGGCATAAAATCAATATCAAACGATCCAAGGTTCAACAAATACGATCTGAAAAACCAGAGCATTATATTAGTGCTCTGGTTTTGTAAAAAACCAACCAGTGGATCGCTGATACTCAGAGCCAATTTACCATGTTATACAAAGTAACGAAAACACACTCCACCCATGTTCACTACATGGGTTAAAGTTTCCACCTGCGGAATTAATTATCAATCAATGTCAGCCTATGCTGACTCTGGAATAGTAGTTTGCTTTGTATATAAAGCAGACACAGCATTGGGGGCACTCATATCCTTTTTGCCATGATTAAGAGCAACACGCTTGCTTGAAACGCGTAGGCCAAGGTCATCCAGCCCGCTATATATACACCCTGAGACTGCGTCTCCGTGTAACTTTTAACCATTTTTTCAATAAAATTGGGAACAATTTTCCTTTTTAATCAAACACAGCGCTGGATTTTCTCTTTCTTTTTCCTGATATACCTACCGCTGGCCGTAGCGGGGATCCGTGCGAGGTGTCTGGAGACGCAACTACTGGTGAGCTGGAGGTCTCCTCCTTTCATTACTATAACCCCGCAATCAGCTTATTACCGAGGATCACTTCTAACAAAAAGTGAATGTGGGGGTTGTCCCATAAAGACGACCCTTGTCCATGTGTCCTTTTTAGGCATATGGACGTCATAGAGGAAGGCTCCCGCTCGGGACACCCCATTTCTGAGCTAGAAAAAGGCCACGCTGCAAGAACTGGAGGACCCGGCCAGTCCGTGCCTTCGAATGGCCACCATGTAATGCTACATTTACTAATCAGCATATGTCGTTCTTCCCGCAGCTGATCTGATGGCCGTCTTTTTTTTTTTTTTGCAACTAAGAAAATGAGTTGTCTTCAAGAGAAATCCTCATTAATCCGTGTATAACAAGAAAAAACCTTTGCAACTTTATTTTACAATTCCTCACCAGTTTTAAGATCTCTGCTATCTGTCAGTGAATTGGAACTTTCTTGTTTACATCCATTGGCTGAAAACCCATCATAACCTAAGAATTCCCACCCTGCTGCTACAATTGTATCCAGTCTAGACAATCCTCTGTGACATATACAGTCTGTTCTTCGTGCTGCTACATTTTACCTGCACTGATACATTGAAGCAAAAAATCAAGAGAGGAACACAATTTGTGATGCTGATGTAATAAGCTCACAGAGGTTTTTGGATACAATTGTAGCAAAGCCTGTGAAGAGTATAAGGTCAGGTTTCAACCTCTGGATGTAAAAAAATATATATGCTTTATTCAATGACAGCAAACAGAGATCTAGCAAATTGTGAGGAATTAAATTGTGTTAACACAGTTTTCCTTTTATCTCTAGCAATTTCTATTTATAAAGCATTATTGTGTAGTCATTTACTGCAAGGCTAGCATGGTTCTGTCTACGGGGAAGGTTCACCCATCAGTGGAAATGTCTGAGGACGTCCTTGGGGACTTTGTCTTTTCAGGACTGGAGTCATATTTCAGTTTTATACATTGTATTTGGTTTATTATTTACGCTAAAATAAGGTTGATTTCTCATACTTGTAATCTAATGTGTGTGCAGGTTTCCACTGTATTGCTACACAGCAAGCAGTGGTGTACAGTACCGGCCATCGGCCCCCCTAAACTGGTCATTCCACGCCTGATGACAAATACTGCAAAATTCCCCCCTTACCTTTTGACAAGCATAGCCCTACCCAAGCTCATCACTGTGCCAGCACTGCCAAGATGCCACTCTGGTGCAGAGATAAGCCAATATTTCAAGGGGTCCTTTATGAACCCCTTATTTTCTATTCTAGCGAGCCTCATTGCCAATCAGAACCTGGACCCAAGGGGAGGAAGCTGTGATTGTACCTGAAGGAATGATATGGAGAGAGGCACAGGGACAGCTAGAACAGTCCCATAATGGAAGGACCACCTACAGCAGCCCAGATCTCAGCTCCCTGGTGACCTGCATGATATTTTACATTGTTTTTTAGTGGAGATATGTTTAAACAGTTTTCCTAATTTTATGTAAATGAAGCTTAAACATTGACTAATAAACACTTTCTAATATACCTTATGTTTCAAATCTTCACCATTATTAAAGATCATTGCTTGTTGTCAGCAAACAGCAACATTTTTGTTTATGTGCAGAGAAAGCCCATACAGACCTTAAACTTCTCACAGCTGGGGTTTTGTTACAATGTATCAGTAAAGGCAACTTTCTGTGAGATAATGACGGAATCAATAGCGGAGTCGACTGCGCTATTGATTCCGTCGGAAAAATGGAAACATGCCGGAACAGTGACAAACGGAAACCATTAGCGATGTTTCCGTCACCATTGATATCAATGGTGACGGAAACGGAAGCTGTGGTTTCGGATTGACTTTCCGTTGCGGGGGGAACCTCGGAACGGAAAGCCAACGCTGATGTATCAATAGGGTAAATGTATCTGCCTGCAGTACAGGTTGTTTAGATCACAAAGGATTGTCTAGACTGAATACAATTATAGGCAGGGCTTGGAGGAGGGCTAGGCGGTCGCCTAGGGTGCTGGTGAGAAGGGGGCACCATTTATGGATTAAGAAAAAGAAAAAACACTTTGCCTTTAAATTTCTCTGTACCTTTAATCGATAATGCTTCAGGTAAGGGAAGTGTTAATGATACCTGTCACACAAGAATAAACTTTTGCTGCGTGACAGGTGCCCACTGGAAACAATTAGCGCTTCCCTGTAGAGAGAATCAGCTGATGGAAGACAGCCAGCAATGACGGGGAGGGGGGTGGGTATATTTTGTTATCCCAGTCTTGGGCACCAAGAGAGCGTATCCCACCTCTGATTGTAGGAAACCCTCAGCTGGGGGAATTATTAGGTAAGGATAGGTTTTCTACCAAGAAATGTAAAGAAGAATGTTTTCTTTCAGTGACAGCAAGCAGAGATCTTGAAATGATGAAGAATTCAAAGTATATTCGAAAATTGCATAACTTTGTAAAACACTACATAAGTGCCGGTTTACACAGAGTTTTTTAACGCGCTTTTTTGACGCAGAAGTCGCGTCGGAAGACGCGCCAAAAAATGGCCGAAAATGCCTCCCGAGGCGTTTTTCTCCCGCGAACAGAAAACCGTCTCACGGGAAACAGAAGCGACATGCCCTATCTTCGGGCGTTTACGTCTCTGACCTCCCATTGACATCAATGGGAGGCAGAGAAAGCGTATTTCGCTGCGTTTTTTGCCCGCGGCGCTCAATGGCGAAAAACGCGACAAACGGCGTGCAGGCAGATTAAAAAAAAACCTCAGGGTGAACGCACAGCATAAAAACCGCACCTGTTTGCACATTAAAATGTAGGAAACGCACCTTAGGCGACATCCACACGTTGTGTATTTTGCTGCAGAAAATATTCAGCAAAACCACAGGAAACTGCAAGAAAAACGCACCCGAAGGTGTGGTTTATTATGCATTATTACGTTTTGATGCGTTTTTTGGCGCGTTTTCATGCTGCTGGTTTTGGTGTGATTTTCCTCTGCACTATTTAGATAGAATTTTCAAGCAGAAACGCAACATAAATTGACATGCTGCAGATTTTAAAATTTGCACCGCAGGTCAATTTACGTGCGGGAAAATACTGCAGCGTGTACACGAGATTTCCTAGAATCTCATTGTCTAAGCTGGTACTGTATTGCGCTGCTGTTCTGCCACACGCAAATATGCAGGGAAAAACCGCACGTAATACGCATCGTGTGCATTGAGCCTGAAAATGTGTCATTCAGTGCAGATTTTACCTGCGGAATTACCTGCGTTTAATTTCGGTTTTGATGCGGATATTCTGCACCAAATTATGCAACGTGTGCATGTAGCCTTAAAGGGGTTGTCCAGATCAAAAAAAACATTTCCATACACCCTATTAGTAAATTCTGAGTTAATAGAGGGGGGTCTCCTGTTCAGGATCCTGACCTCTTAGCCAGAGTGGAGAGCAGTCACAAAGAGCGTCTCTCTCTCTCTCTGTCGGACCTGTCCTGTCCTGTATTACACAGACAAAACATTTATATGAATGGGCAATGTGTAATGCTTAATTCCCCCTGAGGTGGCGCTGCAGGGAGATTAAACACTTACTGGCAGGTTTCCTCAGAGATTACAGCTGATCGCTGGGGGTCCCAGCATGGTGAATCTTTGTGATTATCTTATGGTCAAGGGACCTTCTAACTAGTAGGCATTGTCCAAAGTGGAGAACCCCTTTAAAGGACGAGTGTCACGAAAAAAAAAATGTTGATATCAATTTGCATTTAGTGTTTTATTATAAAATCTTTTATTTATTTGTGTGTTTGTGTTTTACTTTTTTATATTTTTTAACTTTTTCTTCTCTATGGGGGCTGCCATTTTTTTGCCATCTCTGTATGTGTCAATTAACGACACATACAGTGATGGAATACGGCACACACATCCCCATAGTGAATGCGAACGGGAGCCGTTCCATCCACTATAGCGTACGCGGTCTGTGTGGGAGCGGCGCATGCGCCGCTCCCACACAGACCAAAAGTCAGGTCTTTGCTAGAGCGAAATCCGGCGCCATGTTCATGTCGACCGGCAGCCGTGGCCAGACTGTGAGATGACGACTTCCGGTCGCGGCTTCCGGACTTGTGTTCTGAAGCAAGCACGAGGAGCGGAGGGAGCAGACCTGAGCGGACGGACCAGAGGGAGCGGCGGCAGCAGGAGCAGGTAAGCTAGGTCTGTGTATGTACGTGTTTTACTGTGTGATTACTACTGTATGTAAACCTACTACACTGTGTGTTAGCTCAAAAAATGGCGACACACAGTGAAGGAGGTTTGACCGTTCAATCCTCTCGTTTCTCCCGGCACTAGCCAGGATAAAGGAGGGGGGATTCTGAGAGCTCACTAGAGCGAGGGAGTTTTCTCAAATTTTGCAGCATTAAGCAATGTGGTTGCTTTACCACATGCAATGCTGCAATTTTGGGAATTGCTCCATCTAGTGACCAGTGCTGGGAAATGTTATAAATTAGAATATAATTTATAATATTTCCTGACTCGTGAAAAAATTCCAAAAATTTGGACAGTGTTTAAGCATTCATACACTAACTGTTTAACTAAAAAAAATAAAATAATTAAAGTCAGTTCACACAGAGTTTTTTGGCGCGGATTTGGAATCAACGCAAAAAACAACGGTATAAATCTTGATTTCAATGGGAGGCAGAGGCGGTTTTTTTGCCCTAGGCGTCTTCTAGCCGCTCGCGGAGAAAAAGAAGCGGCATGTCCTTTTATTGCTGCGGTTTCCACCTCTGACGTCCCATTGAAATCAACGGGAGGCAGAAAAAACCTGCGAGGCTCGTTTCTGAGCAGTTTTCGTGCATTTTTTTGCCAGTTTTTCTTGCATTATCTTTAATGGCTGCGGGTGAAAAACGCTGCAAAAATTTTTTAAGAAAAATACGTGAAAAAATCTACCTCAGAATTCCTTGATTAATTTTGATGCAGAGTTTGAACTGCCTGCAAAAAAAAAACTGTATGAACACGGCCTTACAGCTTATAAACAACAACAACAACATTACACAATAAATAAGAGAAAAAAACATTGACCGGAGAAATAAGCAACGCAGGAAAAAATATTGACAAAAGGCGTTTTCCCTGCGTATGGAAGGAGCGCAGTCAGAGTGGCAGACAATATACTCAGGAAGCTCCATGTGAATGACTTCATCTACCACGTTGTCCCTGTAGACAGGACAGACCTTCTCACTGAGATCAGTGGCACCTGCAGTCAACCTCTCCGAGAGCGAGGACGGAATATGGAAAAGCGGGCGGAGGGCGTACAGGATGATTGCAGCTTCCTGCTACTTTTCTACTATATTTCTCTGAAAACCGGTCCAAAGTTCGAAGCGCTGAAGGTCACCACAATAGCACAGCAGACTGGAATTGACACTTTTGCCAATTTGTGCCTCGGTGCTGCGTACGCTCATGTCACCGGCACATACGGCGCCTCCTTTGCAGCTGTCACATATGGAAAAATGCTATTGGCTTGCACCTCTGATATGAAATTCAGCCCTTTCAGCTGTCAAATGCTATTTGGGTAATTCAATTTGAATATTCCATTTTGAAACACAATTCGTACCTAGGCATCGTTTTCATGAAGCGAGGGGCTTAACCCATTTACTGCCAGGACGATGGGATAATACACCACCATCAGTATCTCTGCGGCATCATTAGGACAGGCCGCAGGTTTTAGGCTCATTTTATTATCACCTCGGACACGCTGGCATTTCCACTTTATGCTTTAATTTCAGATTCAGACTGGAAGCGAAGAAAACGGGGGAGGGGAATGGGCAGACAAATAAAAGCTTGTCGAAATTGTGCAAAGTTTTTCATTTTGTTGGTGGTTTTTTCTCACCTTCGCTGGCAAGCTTGTCAGGGCGATGATACTGAGGGTTGAGGGGTGTTTTAAGGACATTTTCCAAAATAAAACACAGATTCAAACACAATCCATTACGAAGTGCCATATATCATTGCATGCTGATGACGCAGAAGAAGAGGCACCATATAGTGGCACCCAAAAAGTTTATGGCTGCGTAATACCGACTTGTGTTGCTGTATGGGGGCCATTCATGCAGCAATGTCGTGTTCATGGGCCCTTCATAAATAGGATCTTCTCTCTTTTTTTGGTCCTCGATTAGTTATGAAAGCCGTGCATACATTATATAGAGGACTGAGAATGGATATCCCAATACCATGGTGAAATGACATTGTATATCCAAGAATTTTGGCACTATGAGACTTGATATCATTGAACAATAACATTTAACACTGGATGGGCCACAACTAGGGCACTAAGACACTGGATGGGCCACAACTAGGCACGAAGACACTGGATGGGCCACAACTAGGGCACGAAGACACTGGATGGGCCACAACTAGGGCACGAAGACACTGGATGGGCCACAACTAGGGCACAAAGACACTGGATGGGCCACAACTAGGGCACGATGACACTGGATGGGCCACAACTAGGGCACGATGACACTGGATGGGCCATAACTAGGGCACGATGACACTGGATGCGCCATAACTAGGGCACAATGACACTGGATGGGCCACAACTAGGGCACAATGACACTGGATGGGCCACAACTAGGGCACGATGACACTGGATGGGCCATAACTAGGGCACAATGACACTGGATGGGCCACAACTAGGGCACGATGACACTGGATGGGCCAAGAACTATGGTTCGATGCCAATTGATGAACTTCTGACAACTGATATCCAGGAATGATGGCCCATTTGACACTTAATATGCCGTGACGATGAAATAATGACCCTTAAAATGACAGAAATATGGCACCATGACACACAATAAGCCAGAGCTATGACCTAATGACACAACAGCCAAGAACAATGAATCAAAGAATGATGAACCATTGACACCTGACTTTCCAGAGAACTGGCACCATGACACTTGATATACCAGAAAAATGGCACCATGACACTTGATATCCAAGAACTATGAAATTCTGACAATCACACAACGACGTTGAAAAACAAAAGGTCCATTGACTCTTGATATACCAGAATAATGGCACAAAATTAATCGACATGCCAGAACTATGGCACACTGATATTTTATATACCAGAGCTATGACACAATTCAAGATGAGCAAATCACTTATTCTACATGAATCAAATTTTCCAAAGGTTTCAGATTCTGAGAAATCAGGCAAAATTGTGACGTTGGGCAGCTTTCCGCATAATGCCTTGCAGGTAGCCTTCCCAAAATGCGCTACATCGCTCCATCTAGCATAGCCAATCACTAATTACTAATGTTGGTTTGGCGTTAAGAGCTTCAAGGGGTTGGATACAGTCCACATACATCAGAGAGTCAATCACGAGATTTTTAGGGTAATCAGGGCACTTGCCATTAGCACCAAATTTACATGACACTTGATATACCAGAACAATGGCACCCTGACACTTGATATACCAGAACAAAGGCAGCATGACACCTGATATACCAGAACAATAGCAGCATGACACCTGATATACCAGAACAAAGGCACACTGAGACTTGATATACCCGAACAATGGCAGCATGACACCTGATATACCAGAACAATAGCAGCATGACACTTGATATACCAGAACAATGACGGCATGACATTTGATATACCAGAACAACAGCAGCATGACACCTGATATACCAGAACAATGGCAGCGTGACACCTGATATACCAGAACAATGGCAGCATGACACCTGATATACCAGAACAATGGCAGCGTGACACCTGATATACCAGAACAATGGCAGCATGACACCTGATATACCAGAACAATGGCAGCGTGACACCTGATATACCAGAACAATGGCAGCATGACACCTGATATACCAGGACAATGGCACCGTGATGCCTAATATACCAGAACAATGGCAGCATGACACCTGATACACCAGAACAATGGCAGCATGACACCTGATACACCAGAACAATGGCGGCATGACATTTGATTTACCAGTACTATGGTAAAATCATGTTTGATATCCAAGAAAAATAAACTACTAAAAAACGGTTACCCAGAACATTATGCAAGAATTATGGCACATTGATACACAGTAAGGCTGGGTTCACACACCCTATTTACGGACGTAATTCAGGCGTTTTAGCCTCGGGTTTTACTATGTTCTGTGCCGTCCGCGTCAAAGAAGTGCATGTCACTTCTTGAGACGTAATTTTCCATTGACTCCACTGAAAAACAGCTCCAATTACGTCCGTAATGTACGCAGCGAAAAACGTCTGCACATGCCATTACGTCTGAAATTCCGGAGCTGTTTTCTCCTGAAAACAGCTCCGTATTTCAGCCGTAACGGAGGCTGCCGTGTGAACATACCCTAAACCTTAACAATAAAAACACTGATATTTGAGATGTCAGAACTATGACAAAGAAACTTTATATTTCAGAATAATGATTTGATGAAACTTGATATTGCAGAACATTGAACTTCTGACAATCACACAATGACATGGAAGAATCATGGTCCATTGACACTTGATATACCAGAGAAATGGCGCACAATAACTCGACATTTCAGAACTGTGGCATTATGACTATTGATATCCCAGAATTATATTTAAGAATTATGCCCCCATGATACTTGATATGCCAGACCTATGGCACTATGACACTGCCAGACCTATGGCACTATGACACTGCCAGACCTATGGCACTATGAAACTGCCAGACCTATGGCACTATGACACTGCCAGACCTATGGCACTATGAAACTGCCAGACCTATGGCACTATGACACTGCCAGACCTATGGCACTATGAAACTGCCAGACCTATGGCACTATGACACTGCCAGACCTAGGGCACTATGACACTTAAGAGGCTAGACAACAATTAATATGCCAAAACTATGGCTTAATAATACATGATATGCCAGAACTGTGACACATTGAAGCTTGATATCCAGTAAAGTTGGCCTACAAATACTTGATAATTTTCTAATGCTGATGGAGTTCTCACAATTTATATCCTAGGACATTGGCACATTTAATATTCCAGATTTATGGCATATCGACACTTGATACCCCAGAACTATGGAAAAACAACATAAAATTTTCTATTACAATGATACCTTGAAACTTTATATTCTAGAATAACTATATTGGGCTGACCATGGGGCCTCCTGAGAAATCCAATATGAAATTGATATGGCGCTTTCTTATCGTATCACTTACTGTATTTCTAACAATCAGTGGCGGTCGCAGTGGTGAGACTTCCAAAAGGACATTCATGGCATATCCGACCGATATGCCATCAATATCTGTCATGAGACCATTCCTTTAATAACAGAACATTGGCACAATACTCCTGTATGTCCTATGTTACCTAATTCAAACCTCAGATAATTTGTCTTCTGAGGACTTGTATGTGTCCCTGCCAGTAAGGACTTTCTATAGCTGGTCATTCTATAACAGTAGGATAGCCAGAAGTTGTGGTATGACAATGCACGTGTAAGGATTTGAACCCTAGGTAGCAACATAACTGGTGCTGCTAGGACAGCTCCATTGATAAATCAATTGTCTAGTTTATCTTGGTTCCTGCATCTCTTGATTCCTTACCTTAATTAATTGATTACCCTTTTGGCTTATATAACCTTAGCTCTTGCACTTTCTCCTTGCCATACTATTGATCTTTCTGCCTCTAGTCTAGTTCCTTGATGCCTTACTGTACAAACTATTGCTGCCCATTTGTGTACCGAACTTGGATTGTATTCTTACCACGCCTCTGCCTCACGCTGCAACCTGTTGCTGCTTATCTGTGTACTGAACTTGGATTGTTGGATTGTTTGATGACCACGTCTCTGCCTCAAGGTACAACCTGTTACCAGAATCCGCGTACCGAACCTGGGCTGTTACTTGACTACTCTTGCTATTATCACCTTTTTGCCTGATTGTTT
This sequence comes from Rhinoderma darwinii, assembly GCF_050947455.1. Lineage (NCBI taxonomy): Eukaryota > Metazoa > Chordata > Amphibia > Anura > Rhinodermatidae > Rhinoderma > Rhinoderma darwinii. The sequence goes on along the minus strand of NC_134687.1, from coordinate 18,767,644 downwards.
TATCTACCAGGTTCCGAATCTGCTACAGACCTTCACAATTTGCTTTGATGTTCCTTCAGAGGTATTATCCCTTTAGGCCAAACATTGTCCCACCAGTTGTCTAACTCTTGCTGTCCCCTATACTAGGACATATAGTTCTACCTAAGATAAAGAGCCATAATCTATCTAAGAATGTGTGCTGTTAAACTTTTTATAGAGGGAAATTACTTTCTGCCGAAAGAACATTTATCCATTTTTAAGTTTCGAATCAATTAATAGTTTTAATTACTTTTCTTCTGTCTATAACTAAGAATATTAGATTATTAAATATAATACGGATTAAGGAATTGAGTACAATTAATATTAAGGATTAACACTACATTATTTGGGAGCAATAGTTCTGCAAAAGTGCCAACATTATGAGAATTTCAGAAAAGTTTAAAAAAAAATTTGACCCAAGAACCAACCCGTAGCCAGTCTGAGCCTCATACAAATCATACATGTTCCTGCCACTTATATTTGGCATATACATTTAAATTTACGGTACAAAATTTTACTGCAAAGTCCAGGAACTAGGGGCATGTGCCATGGGTCTCTTGCACGATGCTCTAGGTGTGCCGGGTTGGTGCTCGCCCCTTTCAATTGAATCTCTGTTCTTAGGGTAAGGACACAATTGAAAAGTACCGGGAAAGCAGCCGCAACTATCAGGTCATGGCTGCTTCCCTGTCTCTAAGTAATGGATTTTGACACCAGGTGTTGGGGGCATAGTGGTTGTCATTAGGCATTGTGGCTGCCATGGGAGATTTGTGGCTGGTATAGAGGGCACTGATGGCATTGTGACTGTTATGGGGGCATTGTGTCTGCGAAGGGAGCAATCTGTGGCTGACCGGTGAGGTACAGATGTAGCAAAGTTTAACTTGACTTTGATAACTTGCTGAGTGATATGTATTTTCTAGAATATTTGTATTAAATGTCCATTGCAGCACTCTAGATACTTTTGCACATTGATTAAATTATTATCAAATCCCCCTCCGGATTGGGGACCCGATACAGAGTTCCGAACAGTAACTAGTATACGCGCTAGATAAAATAGCTAAGCCACCTAAGAAGTTAGCTAAAAGTAAAAGAATGCGTTAGGCACACATTAGATTTAGGCCGATGATAGGCTATGTATGGCGATACGCTATTGACCCTGATAAGATATCTTGCAGGAAGTCTGGGAGGGTCAAAAGAGATTGATCCAATGGATGATCGAAGGTACTGATGGCGTCTGATGTCATAAAATAGATAAATAGAGAGTTTGACATTGGATCACTTACATGTCTAAGATCCCAGTCACTTCATCTAATGAAGGCATGCCATATGGCGAAACATGTCGGGAGGGTTGGCATGGTTACTAAGCTATTTTAATTAGTCGGTTTACTGGTTACGGTTTGTAACACTATATCGGTCCCCGATCAGGAGGGGGATGTGATAATTATGATCTATGTGTAAAACCATTTTAGAGCGCAATTATGGACAATTATATACAAATATTGTAGAATAGACAATACAATTATAATAATCACAGATACAGCATTCTAAGATACACTGGAATAAGAGAGCTGGAGGGGAACTTCAAAAGAAATAACAAATACAGAAAGCAGTTATCAGTGCTACACGTGAATTAAAGCGTAACTAAACGTTCAACAAATTTCTGACATGTCATAGTGACATGTCAGAAGTTTTGATTTGTGGGGGTCCGAGGACAGAGACCCCAACCAATCGCTAAAATGAAGCGGCAGAAGCTCTCATGTGAGCGCCCAGCTGCTTAGTTTATGTACGGCTTTTTCTAGAAAGCCGATGTAGCGGTGTACGGACTCATAAACGTTCTATTGAGCCCGTACACCGCTACATCGATTTCCGGAAAAAGCCGAACAGTAACGAAGCGGCTGAGCACTCACACGGGCGCTTCTGGCGCTTCATTTTAGTAATTGGTGGTGGTCTCAGTGCTCGGACTCCCACCAATCAAAACTTCTGACATGTCACTATGACATTTTTCGAAGTTTGTTCAATGTTTAGTTACCCTTTAAGTTGTGTGGCCACAAAAACTGACACTTGAATAAATAATAAAAAATAATAGGTGTATAGGTATGCACTGTAAGGGCTCATGCACATGACCGTAGTGGTGTAAACGGCCCGTGATTTGCGGCTCGGACGGCCGCGGAGTGTCACAAGCTGTGCAGATGGCCGTGTACATTCATTTCAATGAGCCTGGACCGCAAAATGCGGCCACAATAAGAACTGCCCTATCTTTTGCGGTCCAGGCTCCCGGGCAACGCACAGACCGTGGAAACCACGGTCGTGTGCATGTGCCCATAGGAATGAATGAGACCGAAATTCACCGCAGATTTGCGGGTGAATTGCGTTCCAGAAAAACACGTTTGTGTACATGGGGCCTTAGTCTAGGGTCACTATAGGTGTTATTCGGGCACAGACCGGTTCTTCATATGAATGACCTATCCACAAGATAGGTCATCAGTATATGATCGTGGGGGTCCGACACACGGAACCTGCACCCGTTAGCTGTTTCAGCTGCCTCCGGGCACTGGATGTTCAGTGCCGGAACCAGATTGCTCCGTACACTGCATAGCGGCTCTGCTGCAGAACTACAAATCTGCTCCTATTCATTTGAATAGGAACAGAGCTGCAGTACTGCAGCTCGGCCGCTATACTGCCACAGACATCTGGCATGGACATCCGATGCCCGGAGGCAGCCAGAGCTGCTAATCACCACGCCTCTGCCTCACACTGCAACCTGTTGCTGCTTATCTGTGTACCGAACTTGGATTGTTTCCTGACCACGTCTCTGCCTCAAGGTACAACCTGTTGCCAGTATCTGTGTACCGAACCTGGACTGTTACTTGACTACTCCTGCTATTATCACCGTTCTGCCTGATCGTTTTATCTTCTTGTCTCCGAATTTGCTGCAGACCTTCACAATTTGCTTTGATGTTCCTTCAGAGGAATTATCCCTTCAGACCAAACAGTGTCTCACCAGTTGTCCAACTCTTGCTGTCCCCTATACTAGGACATATAGTTCTACCTAAGATAAAGAGCCATACGCTATCTAAGAATATTAAACTTTTTAAAGAGGGAAATTACTTGCTGTCGAAAGCACATTCATCCATTTTTACGTTTTGAATCAATTAATATTTTTAATTACTTTTCTTCTCTCTATTACTAAGAATATTAAATATAATACGGATTAAGGAATGGAGTACAAATAATATTCAGGATTAACAGTACATTATTTGGGAGCAATAATTCTGCAAAAATGCCAACATTATGAGAATTTCAGAAAAGTTTTTAAAAAATTTGACCCGAGAACCGGACTGTAGCCAGTCTGCGCCTCATACAAATTATACATGTTCCTGCCACTTATATTTGGCATATACATTAAAATTTATGGTACAAAATTTTACTGCGAAGTCCAGAGGCATGTGCCATGGGTCTCCTGCACGATGTTCTAGGTGTGCCAGGATGGCGCTTGCCACTTTCAATTGAATCTCGGTTCTTAGGGTAAGGACACAATTGAAAACTACAGGGAAAGCAGCCGTGACTTATAGGTCATGGCTGCTTCCCGGTCTCCAAGTAATTTATTTTGGCACCAGGTGTTATGGGGGCATAGTGGCTGGTATAGAGGGCACTGATGTCATTGTGACTGTTATGGGGCATTGTGGCTGCCGAGGGAGCAATCCGTGGCTGACCGGTGAGGTACAGATGTAGCAAAGTCTAACTTGACTTTGATAACTTCTCTATAAGTTATGTGGCCACAAAAATTGACACTTGAATAAATAATAAAAAATAATAGGTGTATAGGTATGCACTGTAAGGGCTCATGCACATTGACCGTAGTGGTGTAAACGGCCCGTGATTTGCGGCTCGGACGACCGCGGAGTGTCACAAGCTGTGCACATGGCCGTGTACATTCATTTCAATGAGCCTGGACTGAAAAATGCGGCCACAATAAGAACTGCCCTATCTTTTACGGTCCAGGCTCCCGGGCAACGCACAGACTGTGGAAACCACGGTCGTGTGCATGTGTCCATAGGAATGAATGAGACCAAAATTCACCGCAGATTTGCGTGTGAATTGCGTTCTCAAAAACACGTTCGTGTACATGGGGCCTTAGTCTAGGGTCATTATAGGTGTTATTCGGGCACAGACCGGTTCTTCATATGAATGACCTATCCACAAGATAGGTCATCAGTATATGATCGGTGGGGGTCCGACACACGGAACCTGCACCAGTTAGCTGTTTCAGCTGCCTCCGGGCACTGGATGTTCAGTGCCGGAACCAGATTGCTCCGTACACTGCATAGCGGCTCTGCTGCAGAACTACAAATCTGCTCCTATTCATTTGAATAGGAACAGAGCTGCAGTACTGCAGCTCGGCCGCTATACTGCCACAGACATCCGGCATGGACATCCGATGCCCGGAGGCAGCCAGAGCTGCTAATCAGTGTGGGGTCAGGTGTCTGACCCCCACCAATGCGATGACCTATCCTGTTGATAAGTCATCAGTATAAAAAAAAAAAACGGTCTGTGCCCAGACAACCCCTTTTAAGTGGGCTCCACCTAGGTGAGGTCTTATTGTAAATACTGTATATTTTATGTCTCGGCACAGTGGGAGGATTAGGCATTAACCTCACAGTGACTGGTTGCAAGAGTGAGCTTACAGATGGAAGGGAGGAGAAGCCTCAATTACACACAAATACTTTTGACTTAGTGACTAAAATATTAGCTCCAAGAGTGTTAAAATGGCCGACAGGAAGTAGCTAAAGACAGAAGTTTGAAGCACAAATGGCTGAGCTTACACCAGAACGACGGCTTACAGTAACTGGTGGTACAGTGTAGGTTGTTAACCCTCAAAACACTTCACAGGGCACACAGCAACATAAACCACTCTAAAGTATTTATGTGAAACGAAAACCTTTATAAAACCAAGTTCATACATCTAACTCATGTAATACAATCGCAAACCGAAAAAAAACCATATAAAGCTAAAGAGTGTTGATTATATAACCTAAAATAATGGTTCTGAGGCTATACAGTATATTAAACGGAAGATAAAAGGAAAATTGAAATCACTTGTGTGTTATATGGTCTGTAGTGCGAGACACCGAGCTCTGTCTTCATACACAATGGCTTTATGTAAATCAAGGGCACATCAATGGAAGCCTTTCTCCAGCAGAGACATTTCATGATACAGCAGTGCCGAAATGCTGACTCTTTGATGGACCTCTTCTAATTACTGTCCATTATACAAATAGAACGAATGGGTCATTTTGTTATATGAGAATCGGCGATGCATGCGATATCCGAAACCTTCTTCTACTGTATCATTTCCATTTTACTACCATAAAAGTCCAATGTAAACTATTAATTAATGTAAAGTTGAGTAACCCTCCAAATTGGCCAACCTATGTAAATATTTAACGCACAAGTCACTTATGTGACTGTTGCGTTAAATTTATTTGATGTCAGGGTTGAATAGCTTTGGCAATACGCCGTATGTTGCCATGACTTTCAGACTACTGCTTTCTTCCAGTGGCAACATGGGAGGAAGTGGTAATCTGTAATAGATGCCAGCACAGACTATGTAATTGGAGTGGTTGGGCACAGCTGGTGATGTCACTCACCACCATCTGCCCACTCAATCTTTTCTGAGGACAGTGGGCAGAAGGGGAGCCGCAGGAACAGAGGATAGTTGAGTATTTTTGCCCATTATTATTATTCTTTCAGCCCCAACTGGTACTCCGCCATAATAACTGTACGGCCAGAAGACTAAACCATCGCTTTAAAAGAGCAAAATTATAACCAAAGAGCCCGTAGCCCCTAAAATAATGCTGAAAACGCAGTCTTCGCTCCCAGCATAAGATGTGCTCATAGCATCATAAACATTTATATTTTCTATATGGAGGTGATGACTGATCAATATCAGCAGTGAATGCCCTATAGACAACTCCCAGTAAATACTCTAACTAGTGACCAAGTGTTATAATGTCACATTATTCCGATTTTATTGACATGGTCCATTGCTTGTCAGGGATCTACCACCATCCTCAGGTACATGGTGGTGGCTACGGTACTGCAAGCTGGGGATGAAGACAATCCAGTTTGTGTACAGTTCAATAATCCACTAGATAACCTTATTGGCCTCGACTCAATACATAGGCAACAGCAACCACTGTATAACAGGACATATTACCTGGAACTATGACAAGATCCAAATGTTAGGCGATTACTATATTCAACAAACAGTAGCGGCATAACACTAAAAAGAATTTGCAATGGTAGAGATGTTAAAACCGATATAGTCTAATCTTTAGAGTCTAAGATTTAGAGCATTGGTAGACTCAGCATATACTTAAAATGTATTCCACGAATACCTATTAAATGAAATTACATTGGGTAGAACAGACTTGGAAAAGTATCTTAGTGAATAGTAAGCAGATTTCTAGCAACCAGTGTCAGGCAGCTGCTGCCAAGGCAAACAAGATTGGCAGCATATAAGAAACATATGCAGTATACAGGGTGTGTACAGAGATAGGCAGCCAAGGGAATGGAAGGGTAGAATTTTGTCAATAAACAGTTTTCTTTTTAGTTTTTAGAAAATACATAATTTGGACGAACTTGTTATCATGTACAAATGTATCTACGGTCAATAGCGAGAGCGATCTATTGATCTCTTCATACTATGACAAGGGGGCATCTACGATGTCTAAAGGAAAGAAGGCTTCACCATCAGCATTATCGGAAATTTTTACTGCAAAAGCATTGGGACTCTGGAACCCTGTGACACTGGATGTTGTTTAATACATTTATTAGTAGTCTGGAAAGACATAATATTGCAGGATATCTATAGTACCTTCATGGAGATGGGTAATTGACTCAGGGATATATTGGAAGGTAGGAAGAATTGACCTTAACTTAAAAACAGTTGGCAACTAATGCTGGCCAAACGCATTATATAGCTGTCCGCCGATTGATTATTCGGTCAAAAGCTATTCATCCCGTGCCCTTATACACATGCATGCTCGGCTGAGTGTACATGAATTCTGAAAAGGGGGAGGGGAGTAAGCCGCTATCAGACATCTCTGGCGGTGGCTTATCTCCCTTGAGAACAAAAGGATCTGGTATATTGAAATCGAACCACCCGGTCCTCCGAGAGGCCCCCATACACTTCAGATGATCGGCCGGATCTGCCAAAATCAGCGGGTTTGGCCGACATGTATCTAATATGTATGGCCACCTAAACTCTGAATAGTTGTTTTTCACTCCTATGGATTGACTCTACTAAAGGGATGAGCCGATTGTGTGTTTTTTTCAACCCCAAAATCTGGAATATATTTTCAGGTCAGGCTTATAAATGGAAAAGAAAAAAGAAAAAAGAGATTCAGAAATGTAAATAGGCACTCTTGGGCTCAATAAAATTGAATAATTATTTTATTTCTTGACTCCAGATAATACCGGAAAGAGTAAATTTATACATATACAAAAAACAATTTAAAAAGAGAAATCTCCTGGCCAGGGAAAGAACATACGAGTATTATTCAAAACACAAGTAGTATAACCTAATAATTGTGTGACATAATGTATGTGTTTCAAACCATTTTACAAAAGAGTTTCCAATAGGAAAACCGCCATGATATGTTCACACCTGCGGTTTCCAAACATATATTCAATGTGTATCAGAAATACCAAGAAACCTGTTTAGAACAATGGTTAATCATATAACATGTAATAAGCCTTCAGAATATAGGTAATATTACAAGAAAAATATAAAGTATGATATATATATGTACCACACATTAACAAGACGATTTCTTGAAAAACCGCTAGAATGTATTCACATTTGCGGTTTCCAACCATATATGTATTAGGTATAATAATGTTGCCAAAGGACCTTTTGACAGTAACTATTGATGTTATAATATACAATAGACCCTTCGAGACAAGATTGATATTACCAAATGGATATATAACATGATGTATATGTTATACAATTATACAATTGAATTTCAAAATGGAAAACCGCTGGACTGTATTCACACCTGCGGTTTCCAACCATATATGTATTATGTATCCAATTATTGCCCAAGGGCCTGTTCGAGGTTACTGTTAGTGATATTAATAAGGAAGATATTTTCTACCTACGTATGTAATATGATTTGGCTCTCAACAATAAAAATGGCCTCATTAATTGAATAAATGTGGTTATAAGCACGTTTTTTTCACTCTCATCGAGTAGATGGATAATTCCAATTCAAAGCTGATCACAATAGGAAGTCTCTTTCCCAGACCCACGAGTCTGTATGTAGCTCTCAGGCAGTTGAGTGTTCGAAGAAAAAAACTTTTTGATATTATAAGCTTTTCAATGGATTTTTACCTTCACCTCCGACATCCAATAAGTGCCAGGAAGACCATGCAAGGAGATAATTTACTCCGATGTAGAAAGTATAGTAGATCTCCTCAGGAGGAAAATTCACCTGTATGGTCACACAATTGATTTAAAAACAGCCACGACTCCACAATTACTTCTCTTGGCGCCTTCCTCTATAGATCCATGCTGGTAACAACCATTGTACTCACTGGGATAGAAGCCCAGAAATGCAGGATCATGCACTGAAATTTCAGACGAAAAGAAGGCACTCCAAGAGGAACAGACCAAGCCGGGCAGAATCGCACGCCGGCAGCCGAATAGGTAATGGTTCCAACGTATGTTCCTTTCCACAGAAGGTCTTCAAAACTGGACAGGTATTCTCTGGGCAGGGTTAGGACGTCACTACCCGCCCCATTGATTAACACAGCTGACGCGTTTCATCCCTGAACGGGATTTCTTCAGAGCAGTTTCCCTGGCCAGGAGATTTCTCTTTTTAAATTGTTTTTTGTATATGTATAAATTTACTCTTTCCGGTATTATCTGGAGTCAAGAAATAAAATAATTATTCAATTTTATTGAGCCCAAGAGTGCCTATTTACATTTCTGAATCTCTTTTTTCTTTTTTCTTTTCTATTTAATTCATATCAGGAATGGCACCGTGCTATATTATATTGCAATTTTGGGTTCTTTAGGTATGGTTTGTAAAAACCACATCTGTTTTTCTTTATATCAGGCTTATAAATGGCAAGTTTTTTTGTTTTCTTTTTTTTCTGGGGGGGGGGGGGGGTCAAAGTCTGTAGTAGATCCTAGAGACAGAGTATAAATGAAAGACTATTTGCATTAAAAAAAAATTACAAACAATCTTCAGAAACTATACCAAAAATTGTAGTGTGTAAGCCTGGCCTACAGGGTAAATAGGAAGAGGCTCGTCAAAACCATTGTGACTGTCAAGCAGTACTAATGACAACTCAATGAACTCGGACTTCATTGCCTAATAGGATCTGTCAGGTAGATGTAGCTCAATGAATATGAATGCACTCGAGCGCTGTCTTGAGTACATGATTAGCATGAAAGAAAAATATATTTCCTTATTTAATTTTCTACCTCTCGTAGCTGTAGGCCTGTGAAAAGAAAAGTATTAATTTGAAGGGAAAAATTCCACCCCGACTAATTTTTTCGTTTTCTACTAATAAGGTCGGCTTTATACACACGGATTCTCTTCCTTCTCAATCAGTTGAATGTCCCAGTAATAACCAGGATACCAGTATGACATATCAGTGGTCTTCAACCTGTGATTCTCCAGTTGTTGTGTAACTACAACTCCCAGTATTCTGCTGACCGAGCAACCGGAGAGCTATAGGTTGGAGACAGTGAGCTAGAGATTCTAAGTAGGGATTAGTAAAGATGGTAAAATAAAGGCTTGTAGGTTTGGGAATCCTATGGGAAATATGGATCCCAAATGGAAAACCTAAAAAGTTATGTAATCCAAAACTGAACTGATCCAAGTGTTTAAAGCTGACCACATCGTAATCCATGGGGAGGATTTAATAATGATGTTAAAAATATATCATTTTGGCAGCCCAAATAGCGCAAATTGTGGCAAAAAATTTTAAATGGCCCATGCGGAATGAGAAATTTTGTGCAACTCGCTAAACAGGTTTCCTCTTCCTTACCTCATGACTGGCATACTTGGCACCAATATTTTGCACCCAAATATTGGCGCAAACCAATCAGCGGTGGATCTGGTACAGTTAAGCTGGCCATACATATTAGATAAAAGTCGACTGGCGCTATAATGTGTACGACGCTCACTGATAGCAAATGTCTACAAAAACAAAAATGGGATTATGGGATTTCAGCGGGAAAACCCCTTTTTATCTCAATACACAACATACAAGAATGTTTTTGTCCTAAACTTTTTTCCTTTATCTCCACCTTTACAAACACTTGTACTGTTCATGTCTTCTATTTAGCACATTGAATAAACATCCACAGTGCAGAGAGAAAAATTAAGTGAACCCTTGAATCCAACAACCTGTAGATCTCGCTTTTTTAGTAGCAGTCACCTCCACCAAACGTTTCCTGTAGCTGCAAATAAGATTTGCACAATGTTGAAGAGGAATTATGGACCATTCTTTCAGTCTATGAATATTTCTGGGATTCCTCGCGGCACAGCCGTCTTCAGGTCACGCCACAGAAACTCCATAGGGTTAAGGTCAGGACTCGGACTTGGCCATTCCAAAACACAAACCATCTTCTTTTTCCACTATTCTCCAGTTGATTTACTTGTGTGTTTTGGGTCATTGTCTCGTTGCATCACCCACTGTCTCTTCAGCTCGAGGTCATGGACTGATGCCCTTACATTCGCCTGTAAAATGTTTTCATACGCCTTTGAATAAATTTTTTGTGTACAGTGTTTTTTTCCTCCAAACATAGCGTTGTGCGTTTGTGCAAAAAAACTTCTACTTCTGTTTCATCTGTCCATAGAACATTTTCCCAGAAGCATTGTGGAACAATCTAGGTGGTCTGGAGAAAACTTGAGATAGGACAGTGTTTCGGGGTTTTTTGTTTTTTTCTGGTGTCCTTACATGAACACCATACCTGTTCTGGACATATGAACAGAGGATTCTTTAGTTTATAGAATCTTCAGTAGGTCTTTTGTGGTTACCCTTGGGTTCTTTCTCACTTCTTTTAGGATTACCCATGGTGCGCTTGATGTAATCTTTCCAGGATGCCCAGTCCTAGATAGAGTAACGACAGATCTGAATCTTCTCCATTTGTAGACAATTGGTATAACCATGTATTGATGTACACCCAGGTCTTTAGCAATGCTTTTGCAGCCTCATAAAGTCTTCTGAAAGTTGTTTGCCTCGAAGCTTGGTTCACACTAACCAATTTATCTTGCTTGATAAGAAGAGATTTGTCAGTAACCAGGCTTTGTGTGCCTTTATTTAATAGGCAGAGCACCTGTGGAACCCACACTCCACTCGCATCTCCTTAATGGAAACACCTTTTGCCAATTAGCTCTTGGAGAAGTCATTAACCACAGGTTAATTTACTTTTCCCCCCTGCACTGTGGATATTTATAAAAGACAATACAAGTATAAATGATGGTGTTTTGTTTATTTAGATTGTGTCTATCTAGAATTGTAACTTCGATAACAATCAGAACACATTTGATTAGTAAACAATGCAGAAATATAGGAAATTCCAAAGGGTTCACTTTCTTTTTCTTGCAACTGTAACATTAATTTACCCATAAATTAAGTCATATAAAAAAAACGTTCTGCAATTTTTCAGCTATTATGGTCTCTTCCTTGTATTTCCATACTTCCAGACAGTCTAAATTTACGCAAGACAGTCCGGTGAAACGGACAGCAAAAGGGGCTGAGTTATTCTAATTTGTATTTAAAGGGGCATTTCTGAATTGATTGATGGTGTTCCCAGTTGGAATTGGACAGGGCTTAAAGAGGCTCTGTCACCAGATTTTGCAACCACTATCTGCTATTGCAGCAGATCGGCGCTGCAATGTAGATTACAGTAACGTTTTTATTTTTAAAAAACAAGCATTTTTGGCCAAGTTATGACCATTTTCGTATTTATGCAAATGAGGCTTGCTAAAGTCCAACTGGGCGTGTTGAAAAGTAAAAGTCCAACTGGGCGTGTATTATGTGCGTACATCGGGGCGTGTTTACTACTTTTACTAGCTGGGCGTTCTGATGAGAAGTATCATCCACTTCTCTTCAGAACGCCCAGCTTCTGGCAGTGCAGACACACAGCGTGTTCTCGAGAGATCACGCTGTGTCGTCACTCACAGGTCCTGCATCGTGTCGGACGAGCGAGGACACATCGGCACCAGAGGCTTCAGATGATTCTGCAGCAGCATCAGCGTTTGCAGGTAAATCGATGTAGCTACTTACCTGCAAACGCCGATGCTGCTGCAGAATCAACTGTAGCCTCTGGTGCCGATGTGGCCGACACGATGCAGGACCTGTGAGTGACGTCACAGATCTGCACTGCCAGAAGCTGGGCGTTCTGAAGAGAAGTGGATGATATAGATATGTGGGAGAACAAATAAAAATGGAATTTAAATATGAACTCCTTCCTGACATTTGACGTATCCATACTCCAAAGTCGGGTAGGGGAAGTATGGAGTGGGCTCACGGAGTGAACCCGCTCCATACGATGCCTGTGTCGGCTGTTTGTTACAGCCGACACTTCAGAGTAACGAGCGGCATCGCGCTCGAGCACGATCCCGCTCGTTTAACTCGTTAAATGCCACGGTCAATAGCGATTGCAGCATTTAAATCGTTAGAAAGAGGGGGGCAACCCCCTCTAACAGCTCATCGCGCCCCCCGCAATGCAATTGCGGGGGGGGGCGATGGTTGCTATGGCTGCCTGGGGGCCTAATGAAGCACCCCAGGTCCGCCATCTTTGTACACCTATTACTATTACCTATTAATAGTTGCCTGTCAGAATCACGATATACTGCAATACATTAGTATTGCAGTATATCGTGCAAGCAATCTAACGATCGCTGGTTGAAGTCCCCTAGGGGGACTAATAAAAAAAAGTAAAAATGAGTTAAATAAAGTTTCTTTTTTATGTAAAAAAAAAAATTAAAAATTACAATTAAAAGTAAAAAAAAATAACATTTTCCCCCTAGAGCATAGTAAAAAATATAATAAATAAACATAATTGGTATCGCCGCGTCCGTAAAAGTCTGAACTATTACAATATATCATTATTTAACCCGCACGGTGAACGGCGTAAAAAAAATAAATTTGTAAATGCCATTATCTCTATTTTTTGGTCACCTAATCTCCCACAAAAAATGAAATAAAAAGTGATCAAAACGTTGCATGTACACCAAAATGGTATTATTAAAAACTACAGCTTATACCGCAAAAAAACAAGCCCTCATACCACTTAATCGACGGAAAAATAAAAAAAAGTTATGGCTCTCGGAATTTGGCGACGCAAAATAAATTTTCTTTTTTACACTTAGGTTTTTACATGTAAAAGTAGTAAAATATAGAAAAAACTCCATATATTTGGTATCGCCGTAATCGCATTGACCCAGAGAATAAAGTTAACATGTTGTTTTAATTGCACAGTGAATTCCGTAAAAACGTCACACAAAAAAACCATGGAGGAATCACTGTTTTTTTTCATTTTCTACCCCACATATAATTTTTTTCCCGTTTCCTAGTACATTAGATGGCAAAATAAATGGTGCAACGAGAAACTACAACTCGTCCCGCAAAAATCAAGCCCTTATAGAAGTAGATCGACGGAAAAATAAAGACGTAATGGCTTTTAGAAAGTGGGGAGGAAAAAACGAAAATGAAAATCTGAAAAAGGGCTGCGGCGGGAAGGGGTTAAAGGCGGTATCCACGTCTTATTGCTCTATGGCATTTAAAATAAAAGATTAAATTACTTTGCAAATATTGATTAAAATACCCAATATCCCTTTCATGTCTGCAGCTCCTATGCACAGCTATGTGTCTCTATAGTCACAGACTACAAACACATCCTGCATAGCTTGATCTTGCAGTCATACTCCCTTTTATCTATCCACACAATATATGTTACCCAGAAGTAGAGGACAAATGGAAGAGAGCGTGACTGAAGCATCAGACTACACAGGGTTTGCTTGTAGTCTGTTACCATGGAGACACACAGGTCTGCGTAGGAGCGGTTTGCACAAAACGGTAGGATATTTTGAACAAAGATTATATGCAAAGTTGTTTACATTTTTATTTTAGATGCAGTGAAGAAATAAAAATGGTTGCAAAGGATGATGTGCCCTTTAAAATGATCACTATTATGTGTAATTGAATAGGAGTATCATCCGTAATGTGAAGTCTACCAGGGCCCCTTGGAACGGTGTAACAATTACTGTGCATGTAATAAGTGCGTTACAACCAGCGGATTGTGGACCAACTGGACTACCCCACCTGTTGAGTAGCGGCTGGCAGCGGATAACAGGACACGGGCCGTAGCTGGATACAGGCTGATAACAGAGAGCTGGATATCGGCTGATAACAGAGAGCTGGATACCGGCTGATAACAGAGAGCTGGATACCGGCTGATAACAGAGAGCTGGATACCGGCTGATAACAGAGAGCTGGATACCGGCTGATAACAGAGAGCTGGATACCGCCTGATAACAGAGAGCTGGATACCGGCTGATAACAGAGAGCAGGATACCGGCTGATAACAGAGAGCTGGATACCGGCTGATAACAGAGAGCTGGATACAGGCTGATAACACAGAGCTGGATACCGGCTGATAACACAGAGCTGGATACCGGCTGATAACACAGAGCTGGATACCGGCGGATAACACAGAGCTGGATACCGGCGGATAACAGAGAGCTGGATACCGGCTGATAACACAGAGCTGGATACCGGCTGATAACACAGAGCTGGATACCGGCGGATAACAGAGAGCTGGATACAGGCGGATAACAGAGAGCTGGATACAGGCGGATAACAGAGAGCTGGATACCGGCTGATAACACAGAGCTGGATACCGGCTGATAACACAGAGCTGGATACCGGCGGATAACAGAGAGCTGGATACAGGCGGATAACAGAGAGCTGGATACCGGCTGATAACAGAGAGCTGGATACAGGCGGATAACAGAGAGCTGGATACCGGCTGATAACAGACAGCTGGATACAGGCGGATAACAGAGAGCTGGATACCGGCTGATAACAGAGAGCTGGATACCGGCTGATAACAGAGAGCTGGATACCGGCTGATAACAGAGAGCTGGATACAAACTTATAACGGGATACAGGCTGATAACAGATAGCAACAGTAGTCTGGAAACTGCTGCAAACAGGCACCATTTCAGGACACAACTAGGAAGCTCCAATATTACTCAGGACGGGTGTGTCCAGAGTAGCCGACTAATATACCTGGTGACTGACAGAGGATCGGCTGAGGAAGGATTTTTATGTGCGCGCCGGCCCTATAAGATGCAGGAAGTGAGCGCGCGCGCTGCCCAATGATCATACCGACCAACGCAAGGACGTGCACGGCAGTGTGGAGATCCAGGAAGCGTACAGCGTGTACCAAAGGTAACCCGCCTGCTGGGAGATGTAGTACGCCGACGAGCGCTGGCGTTACAAATTGGATGTATATATATATATGTGTGTGTGTGTGTGTGTGTGATATCCTTGGTGTTTGTGTATTTTGGTCTGCGGACAATTTCTTTATCTACCACTTGCTCATTTTGAAGATGAATCACCCCCCGCAGTGGGACCTTTCCAATATCATTACAGACGTTTTTATCTCATATTTGTGCAAATTGTGTGAATCCTGACAGCCCCGTGCTCCGACATGGGCAGCCGATGGCTTCTTAAGTGGCTAATCTACACTGAGCAATATTGATTCCGCTCTCCCATCTGGATTATATTAGTTAACACAGTTCCCAAGACTGCAAATATCAAGTTGTTCGGCGCACGCTGCAAAGTAACTGTCTGTTCTCACAATCACCGCCGTTAGATTTCAATGAAGGAATAATATGATGATCTATTTGCATCCTTCTTGTCAATCTGCTGCGCAATCAGGAATTGGCTTGCGTTCAGTTTCATCTACCCCTCCCCCTCTTACATTCATAACATGCAGATGTAGCAGAGATGAGTTTGGAATGTCAAGATGAAATCTTAGGGTCAGTTCACACGTAGCGTAAATACTGCGGATTTTCCGCAACAAAATTTGTAGGATTTACCGCATCGGACATCACAATTTGGTGCGGTTTTTAGTCCGGAATTCCCTGCGGCGACCAGGGCGGATACGCTTTGTGCTTTTACCTAGTGTATCCGCCCTGCGTGAACATAGCCTTTATGGTTTTCCATAGGACTGCAGGTAATCCTACGACATTATATTAATAATATACAAATAATGTAACACCGGTGAACTAAATAACAAATCAGCTCTGTGAGTGTCAGATAACCGTATGTCAAACTCAACTCTGCTACATCTTTCTTTATTCTTTTATTTGAAGCCATGCGTTTCCATAATAGGGTCAGTTACTCTCATAGGGCGGGTGGGAGCCGCATCTTCAAACAGTCTGGTGGGACGTCTGTCACTGCGAGGCAAAGATCCTTCAGAGCTGAGGAATTTCTAAGTGAGAAATTCCCATAGTTCTCCGAGCCACATCCAGGCTGAATGTAAAGAAGCGAAGAACAATTGTATCTGGTGCAAAGCTGAGAGGCAGCGATCAGAGACAAGATACTGGGTCGCATAAACATCGGGACTATTACTTATTGACTAATCGCAGCTTACGCATTTCTTTAACTCATCAACGACTTGACCATTTTCAGCGATTTTGTGCGCGTGGTGATTCAATTCCCCGACTTTTTCATTTGTTGGGCTACTAAAACATATATTGCATCATTTTTTGGGTTTTTTTCTAACCCTTTTTATAATATATTTTTTTCTTTTTCAGTTTTATTAAATTGTACAACAATTTTTTTTAATTATATTTCTTAATGTTTTGCATCTTTTAAGTTCACACTAAAATTAAGATTTGGACTAGGTTCCCCATTTTGTTTCAGTCATTTAAATATATAAGAAGTATAGTCTCCAGGGATTTGGATGGCTGTGGGGGGTACATTTTTGGTTTGGTCTGCGGGGTTTGTTTTTGTTTTTTACTTTCTTTGTATCTTATTTTTCAGTTTGGTTGAACTTATTTTTGTAGATTTTTTTTTAGATAATACTGTATATCCACAAAGTCTTCGTTCACATCTGCGTCGGGACTCCGTTCATGGCCTATGTTGGAGCCATAGGTTTCCGTTTGCATCACCATTTATCTAAAAAATGACGGATCCGGTGCAAATGGTTTCCGTTTGTCATCGTTGTGTAAGGGTTCCGTCCAGGGGAGTAACTAGGAAAGACTGGGCCCCATAGAAAACTTTTGACTGGGGCTCCCCCTCTGCTGGGTATCACAAAACCCCCCATGTAGATAGGGCCTCCCTTTAGATTCCACCACACAGCGCCCTCCTATAGCTAGCACCATACACAGCCCCCTGTAGATAGCGCCATACACAGCCCCCTGTAGATAATGCCTTACAGTCCCCCCTGTAGATAACGCCATACAGCCCTCCCCCTGTAGATAACACCATACAGCCCCCTCTGTAGATAACGCCATACAGCCCTCCCCCTGTAGATAACACCATGCAGCCCCTGTAGATAACGCCATACAGCCCCCCCTGTAGATAGCGCCATACACAGCCCCCTGTAGATAATGCCTTACAGTCCCCCCTGTAGATAACGCCATACAGACCCCCTGTAGATAAGACCATACAGAACCCCCCTGTAGATAACGCCATACAGCCTCACTGTAGATAACGCCATACAGCCCCCTTGTAGATAACGCCATACAGCCCCTTGTAGATAACGCCATACAGCCCCCCCTGCAGATAACGCCATACAGCCCCCCCCTGCAGATAACGCCATACAGCCCCAAACCCCCCTGTAGATAACGCCATACAGCCACAAACCCCCCCCCTCCAAAAAAAAAAATGGCCTATAGTTTGTCCTATAAAAGAGAAGTATCTCCTATCCACAGGATAGGGGATACATGCAGCGATAAGGAGAACGTGCGACCAAAATTCCCCCGAAGTTCTTGATGACAAACCTCGGACTTCCGGGGTCTGCACAATTCAATAAACATGAAAGGAGCGCTGGTCACACATGTGCACAAGCGCGACCGGTGCACAATTCATTTCTATTGAGCTGCCGACAGACCCCGGAAGTCCGAGGTTTGTCATGGAGAACTGCGGGGGACTTCCAGTCCCCCATTCTCCTTATCGCTGGGTGTTCCAGCAATCCCACATGTATCCCCTATCCTGTGGATAGGGGATGCATGTCTTTTGTAGGAACCCCTTCAGTGACGTTGCGCTGTAGCAGCCATAGCAGCAGTAGTTACGCCACTGGTTCCGTCGTTGTGACGGAATGAATAGCGTAGTCGACTACGGTATTGGTTCCATCAAAACAACAGAACCCTTACACAACAGTGATAAACAGAAACCATTTGCACCGGATCCGTCACCATTGAAATCAATGGCGATGCAAACGGAAAACTAGAAGATTTTCCACCCAGCCAGAATGTTCTCAGTTAGAGTCCCAACACCTGAAATGATTGGTCTCCCTGGATTGCCTTCTTTATGTGTTTTAGGTAACATGTAGAATGTTCCCATTCTGGGATTGTCCGGTATAAGGTCCAGTAAAATCCAGGAAAATCTTCGAAAGCCCTTGGTGAGGTGCACACCCAGTTATGTCCAGGACACCACAGACGTCCTCTGCAAACTCTCAGCCCTGAGTCCACTATCAGAGGGAACAATATTGGCAACTATGGATGTGGAGTCTCTGTATTCCAACATCCCCCATGAGGATGGCATAGCCGCATGCCAATACTTTCTTCAAAAGAACAATCTAGCGACAGAGCCAGCCCTACAACTCATCAGGTTCGTACTCCTTCACAATTATTTTTTATTTGACAAAGACATATATCTGCAATGTATGGGAAGCGCTATGGGTAGCAAAATGTCACCACAATATGCCAACCTGATTATGGCCAAACTAGAGGAAGAGTTTTTATCAACCTGCGCAACTAAACCTCTAGCAGATCTCCGGTACATCGATGACCTGCTGATAATCTGCACAGGCTCTGAACATGAACTGCTTTCTTTCCATAAAAACTTCAACAAGTTCCATCCTACCATCAAACTCACTCTCAACTACTCTACATCTCAAATACATTTCCTGGACATGACCATATACATGAGAAACAATACCATACAAACAACAATCTACCATAAACCTACAGGCCGTCCAGCATATCTGAGATGGAACAGCTTCCATCCGAGACACATAAAGAAATCCATCATCTACAGCCAGGCTCTGCGATACATACGGATCTGTTCAGACAGTGAAGACACAAAACAACACCGGCTATCACTGAGGAATACATTCTTACAACAGGGATACCATCCAAGGATTATAGATGATCAGATCTACAGAGCAACAAGAATTCCAAGGAGCACAAAAAGAAGGAAGACAACAGCAGGGTGCCCCTAGTGGTCATATACAACCCACAAATGAACATCTTAAGGGAAAATTGCTGCTGATCTCCAACCTGTATTCAACAAAGACAATAAACTGAAGGAAATATTCCCGGATTTACCTCTCCTTGCATACGAACAGCCACCAAACCTAAGGAATCTCCTGGTCAGAAGTCCCTCTCATCACCATTAGGGACTGGCACTGTCCCTCCAACAGTAGAAAATGCAAGACCTGTACCAACATCTGGTCATCAAACACCATCCAGATACCAAACACGCAGCAGGACTATAAAATCACTGGCACGTTCTCCTGTACATCCTCCAATGTAATGTACATGATCCTGCGGTGCATAGATAAAGGAATCTACATCGGAGAAACAATACAAAAACTACAAACCAGGATGAATCTTCACAGACATACAATAAAACAGGAGGTGGATACACCCGGGGAAACCACTTCTCTGGACCTGATCACAGTTTGGCAGATTTAAAGGTCCTAATTCTGAAGGGTCATTTTAAAAACAATAGAGAGAGAAAAATTTGGGAATTCAAGATGATGATAAAATTCCAGTCATTGACACAAGGCCTCAATCTAACACCAGGATTTATGAGCCACTACATGGACACACGTCACGTCCCCCATCAGACTGACTACAGATGCCTTAACTCCTAAGTCATCACCCCTATAACCTCAGTTTTATTGCCCCGACTTATCTTATTGATTTATCACCTCATGTACTAATTGTCTTTGTGCCAACAGTGCGACCAGGAGGCCGTGGAGGATGAGACCCACTTCCTGCTACACTGCTCCAAATACTCAGCAGTGAGGGACACTCACTTCAGGAGACTCTCTGATCTCTTACCGGACTTCAGCTCCATGGAAGAGCAAGAGAAACTCTACATCCTGCTGGGTGAAGAGGAAACCACAGGGGGCACAGCGGCACAATATGTCACTGCATGCCATAAACTGAGAGAGACATGATATGCCATGGACTTGTATAACCCCGACCCTAGATATGTCCCTATCCCCCAATCCCTCAGTCCCTATCCCTCATTCCCTTACTTCTTACTTGCTTTGGCAATGCTAATATGTATTTGGTCCTGCCAATAAAGCTTCTTTGAATTGAATTGAATTGAATTGAATGTTGTGCTTTTTTCTAAGTCATTCATTTGTAAACTGCCTGAAGAAGGGGCCTCTGCGCTCTGAAAGCCGCATATAGAACTTTTATGGTCAGCCAATAAAGGTATCATACCTATTATACTTCTGTCTTTTTTGACACAAAGGTATTTAACATTTCATATTGTCTCTGGCTAACACGGTACTTCACTATTATTTACTGTACTATATGAATGCAACAGAATTCATGGCAGAAATTAAAATAACCTACAGGATAGAACTTCATGGAAGACATAACTATGGTAATGGGTGGTGAGGTGGACAACCATATAACCATTGATCCATTTGTTCCAACTCTACCTTTTTTTAATACAGGAAAAAAAGAAAACAAAAAAAAACAGACAGCGCTCCCAATAATAAAAAACTTGTATGAAAAAGGGCAAAAGAAAAAACATAATTCTTCACGTACATTTTCCTATCCCATTGAATTCAAAGACGGATGAGTAGAAAAACAATGTTTTTCGGATGAACCAACGAAGCAGCTACGTCATCGAAACCAATGGAGATGACTTTTTTGACCACATAGCGATACAAAAAGATCTCATTGAAAATAATTGGATTCATTGTCATATTTGTTGCATAGGATTTTGGTCTTGAATCATATATTGCCATGGGGCAAAAAAAGAATCGAAGAACTTATTAGAAACAAGGAAAACGTCCTCGAGAGCGCTAGACTTCCCTCCGCAGAGACCTATATCGTAAATGTATTATATTTAGGACATTTTTGTTGGATTTTCCTTGACCACAGACTGACTTTACTGCCAGAGCTACGTGATATTAAGGAACCTTATTAAAAAAATGTCTGTGCAGGGCTTATCCCGCTTGGACGACCCTTTTTCAAATTACAGGTCCATTAAGGGGCAAGGTGACCATGGGGGTCCTTCTACTGGGAAAATGCAAGGTGCTGTTTTTGAAAATGTATTATTACATGGTGACGATAAAATGGGGTTTAATTATTGAACCCCTCCTATAAGGTGGGCTCAACTTTACAAAACAAGTATCTGAAGTAGCCCTGTTGGTTTACAGTTTCCTCTCACTGTGGTTATAGAAGATGTGGGACCTGACCAAGGTGCTGAAGAAATAAGAGAAGCCAAAGTGAACCGACTGTCCTTCAATTCATGTTATTCACCAGACGAGGGCAAGATCTAACATGATGATCAAAATGTAAATGTATCAGATTGAAAATAGCAAGTTTAGCTCTGCTACATCTTAAATTTGGCCCTAGAGTTTCAATGATAAACCGCACATGAGACTAGAAAATCTGCCCACGTGTAGATGTGGATCATACACTGGTAAAATAAGACATATTGTCATTTGAAAATTGGAGCGTCGGCCACACCGTCGTCAACTGTCCCCAAGATTGGTGACAACCACTAAGGGAATGACACATCACAATGGACCGAATGGTGAAAGGAGCTCCATATGTAAGGATAGAGGATCTGCCCAGCCAATGTTTGAGATTGGTGTAGACACAGGAGTCTTTTTTTTTTTTTTACCTTAATAGGTTAAAATTTCTGTGCTATATTATTTTTTATATGGAGTTCGGTGCTTCTGATACATTGCTCCAAATCCTCTGCATAAAACATAGCATTCTGATGCCTTCAGTCAGCACTAGAGGGAGCTGTAGAGCTTACTACATACTGTTACACATTGAACTCAGGAATAACACAACCTGTAGTAGCTCCCTCTAGTGGTGACTGTAGGCAGCCAGAATGTTATGTTTTAAAACAATGAATGGTCCTACTGAATGCCAACAAACAGAGATCTTGAAAACCATGAGGAATTATTACAGAGAAAATATTGGAAAATTGTTTAACTTTTAATTATACAAAAAATAACATTATCAGAACAGGTATTCATATCTATGAGATACACACTACATGGATTATTGTAGATTTTTCCAAAATATAATTTTAATTTTGGTTGAAATATTTGAAATTATTTCAAGGCAAAAGTCCAAGACGTATTGTGCTGAGTATGACCTCACACCCCTCTCACCATGGAGGAGCGAGCAGCACAACGCTGTCTTCTTCTCTCCCATCAGCCCAGTCTCATAAACTGGCAGATGGTAAGAGTAATTGATTCCATGCAGCAGCCTAAATAACCTCTCCGCAATCTCTGCTCTCACTGTATGAACCTTCTCCACAAAACACATTTCTCCCGCACATTTGTCTAAACATGAAACAATATGCAGAAAATTACATGTAATTGCTGATGCTAAAATACAGACACCGATACCTATTTAGTCCTATGTCTGAAGGTGGAAATCACTGTCATCTGATAAGATAAGCTTTGTTTCATTCGGTGGCTAAAGAGTTTCACAATACAGGGGCATGCAGGTGGAGCAGAGTTTATGGCAGTGCTTAAACAGTAGTATATTTCTGGCAGTATCTCCTATCTATCTATCTATCTATCTATCTATCTATCTATCTATCATCTATCTAATATCTATCTATCTATCTAATATCTATCTATCTATCTATCTATCTATCTATCTATCTATCTATCTATCTATCTATCTATCTATCTATCTATCTATCTATCTCATTATCTATCTGTCTGTCTGTCTATCTATCTCTCACCTCTCTCTCATCTCAGCGCCTGTTCACATTATATTTTTTCACTTCCGTCGAAGGTATACGTCGGGAGGAGTCCCAACATATACCTCTGATGGAATGTATCGGCGTATCCCACTGGGATACAGTGGGATACATCACCCGAAATCCCCGGGCACAGCACTACATTAAGCGCTGAACCCGGGGAAGCCCCTGGCATTACTGTCCATATATGGACAGTGATGTCAGAGGCTTTCAATTATGGAATCCCTGGCCAGAGTATCACAAACACTTTAGCTAGGGACTCCTGTCTTGTGAAAACCCTTGATGTCACTGTCCATATATGGACAGTGATGCCAGGGGCATCTCCAGTACCGGAGTACTCGGCCAGAGCGCTACCAATGCTCTGACCGGGGACTTCTTAGTTGATAACCCCTGACAACACTGTTCATACATGGACAGTGACGTCAGGGGCATTCCTGGGGCCGGAATTCATAGGCCGAGCACTACCTGATGCTCACCTGGGGTTTCTGGCCCTGGGAAAGCTCCACAAAGTATGCGTTTAACATATACCTGCAACGGATGCCATACAGTGATATCCGTCACACATAAGCTCCCATGCAAAAAAAACGTATACCGTGCAGGATACTTTTTTTGTGGGATCCCTCAGGATGGAATAGCGTAGTATACTGCATTATTCCTTCCTCCAAAAAAATATATATACCAAGGTATACCAGTCCGACGTAGGTCAAAAGGACACTCCTAATCAGGTTAATGGAGCCCTATGGACACGGTTAGCGTAAATGTAAGGCCAAAACGTGATGTGAACAGGGTCTAAACGGCCAGAAAGAGGGAACCTTATTTATAATGACTAGTGCTGAAATATCCTGCTCATTGTACATGATCCTATTTGCAGATAATAAATAGTTAGATCCGCTGTGTTTTATTACAATCATGATTCTCATGGCGCCTCTTGCATTTACTCAGCGATAACGGATTACCTATTATTTGCTTATAATTAGATTAACATTGCCGTTTCTCGTCTCTTTTCAATATTACAAGACCTGTTTGATGATTGTAGGATTGAAAGGGAAAAGCTTCCCAGGACAGACCTTAAAGGGGTGTTCCCAAAATAATAAATTATCACCTATCCACAGGGTTTGTATTTATATTGAAATTTATGTACGATACTATATTATAAGTGTCTCACTAATTTGCAACCATACCAGTCATTGTATTATGGGTTTATACAGAGACAAATTATGAGATGCTCAGGATCGGTTGATTGTATTTTAGGATGCCCTACTGACTTATGCCATGACGAAGAACAGTTGTGTTCAAAATGCGTAAGCGCCAGGGAACCATACCTGTGCTTGACATATCATTCAATGAGTTGCCAATAAAGGATTTTATTTTCATGTGGAGGTTCTGGATAATAAAATGTTTTCCTTACCTATATGGATTGCCCTTAGGAGCCCTCAAATCCATTTTCGTGCATTCCAAAATATGAAGGACTACAACACCAATGAGGGAACTGTGGTGAGCCTGCAGGCAGTTTTTGCTCTTTTTCTACACTCATTGCAGTTGACCTCAACTTGCTCAAAGTTGAATGCCCCGTACTTGACTAGAAGACCAAAAGCGTACCTGGATGCCAGTCTCTGGTTAGCGTACGTTGGAACTTGGGTGATGGCTCAAGAGCGGTGATGCAGAGTAGCGCAACAGAAAAGGAGCGGACTTTATTAACACTACGCAAACTTGTCACAAATTGAGCTGCAGTGCAAGTTTGGTAGCAGGCAAGTAAGGTGAATGACCGAGACCAGTATTAAGTTTGAGCGGACTGACCCCGGTTGCGTAAATTCCTCATTCTTCACCCTTAACCACCGCAAAAATATATGGACTTTGCCAGTTGGATTACTTGGTTGTGGTTTCCAGGATAGTCCCCAATGGACTGTTTGGCTGCAGACAGTGGATACAATCATTATCAAGGACAAACCAAACGCGTCAAATTAATTGGGTCGGCCACAGTTGGATAACATCCGGTCCTGAAATTAGTATCAGGAGGCAAGGTCAATGACAGGCCAGAATCCAGTACATGGATTATCAAATCAAGCAGGGTCAAGACAATAGCCAGCTCAAACTCAAGGAAAAAGAGGAGAAACGCTAGGAAAGTTACCACCCGGGATAATTAAAAGTTCCAGAAGCAGTAACCTATTAGTCACCAGCATAGGATGTCACACACTGCGGCCCGGCTCTGGTGCTGCCCTGACAAGCGGGAAGATGGGGCACTAGATGTGGCAGATCCCGATCCCCGACATATAGTGGCTATAACAACTAAAACAACATGCTCAACTGCAACCAATGAAGAAGCTCTTAGCAGTACAGGTGACAGATATTTCCATAGCACTCAAGCCCTAGGCTACCTGTTTACTAGCATTATTTATTCTGTCTTCCCATGGTTGCTATTATCATTTTTTTTTTAAATTGCCATTTTTATCATCATTCCATTTTGTATAATTGCATATATATACACACACTACCGTTCAAAAGTTTAGGCTCACTTAGAAATTTCCTTATTTTTGAAAGAAAAGCACAGTTTTTTCAATGAAGATAACATTAAATTAATCAGAAATACACTCTATACATTGTTAATGTGCTAAATGACTATTCTAGCTGCAAACGTCTGGTTTTTAATGCAATATCTACATAGGTGTATAGAGGCCCATTTCCAGCAACCATCACTACAGTGTTCTAATGGTACATTGTGTTTGCTAACTGTGTTAGAAGGCTAATGGATGATTAGAAAACACTTGAAAACCCTTGTGCAATTATGTTAGCACCGCTGTAAACAGTTTTGCTGTTTAGAGGAGCTATAAAACTGACCTTCCTTTGCGCTAGTTGAGAATCTGGAGCATTACATTTGTGGGTTCGATTAAACTCTCAAAATGGCTAGAAAAAGAGAGCTTTCATGTGAAACTCAACAGTCTATTCTTGTTCTTAGAAATGAAGGCTATTCCATGCGAGAAATTGCCATGAAAATGAAGATTTCCTACAACGGTGTGTACTACTCCCTTCAGAGGACAGCACAAACAGGCTCTAACCAGAGTAGAAAGAGAAGTGGGAGGCCCCGCTGCACAACTGAGCAACAAGACAAGTACATTAGAGTCTCTAGTTTGAGAAATAGATGCCTCACAGGTCCTCAACTGGCAGCTTCATTAAATAGTACCCGCAAAACGCCAGTGTCAACATCTACAGGGAAGAGTGGCCTTCAGGGCAGAGTGGCAAAGAAAAAGCCATATCTGAGACTGGCTAATAAAAGGAAAATATTAATATGGGCAAAAGCACACAGACATTGGACAGGGGAAGATTGGAAAAAAGTGTTATGGACAGACGAATCGAAGTTTGAGGTGTTTGGATCACACAGAAGAACATTTGTGAGACACAGAACAACTGAAAAGATGCTGGAAGAGTGCCTGATGCCATCTGTCAAGCATGGTGGAGGTAATGTGATGGTCTGGGGTTGCTTTGGTGCTGGTAAAGTTGGAGATTTGTACAAGGTAAAAGGGATTTTGAATAAGGAAGGCTATCACTCCATTTTGCAACGCCATGCCATACCCTGTGCACAGCGCTTGATTGGAGCCAATTTCATCCTACAACAGGACAATGACCCAAAGCACACCTCCAAATTATGCAAGAACTATTTAGGGAAGAAGCCGGCAGCTGGTATTCTATCTGTAATGGAGTGGCCAGCGCAGTCACCAGATCTCAACCCCATAGAGCTGTTGTGAGAGCAGCTTGACCGTATGGTACGCAAGAAGTGCCCATCAAGCCAATCCAACTTGTGGGAGGGGCTTCTGGAAGCATGGGGTGACATTTCTCCCAATTACCTCAGCAAATTAACAGCTAGAATGCCAAAGGTCTGCAATGCTGTAATTGCTGCAAATGGAGCATTCCAAGACCAAAGCAAAGTTTGAAAGAGAAAATTATTATTTCAAATAAAAATCATTATTTCTAACCTTGTCAATGTCTTGACTATATTTTCTAGTCATTTTGCAACTCATTTGATAAATATAAGTGTGAGTTTTCATGGAAAACACAAAATTGTCTGGGTGACCCCAAACTTTTGAACGGTAGTGTATATACATTGAATAAAGTGTTAAATAAGGAATTTTCTATTCCAGTTTTGCTAATCTGCTGCTTTTTATCCCTTCTCAAATGTTCTTTTTCTCCTAAAAGGCATTTTCATGGTTCCCTGCTCCTTGAAATTAAAGACAAAAACTTGAAGATCAGGATCTAAGTTGATCCTGGTCGTGAAGGGAAATTAAAATCCCCGCACAGATGGCTGGCAGTAACGTTGCCGCTCTCGTACTGGAGCCTGGGAGGGAGCGATACGGCAAGAGCCACAAATCAATTGTCATTCTGTAATAAGCAGTGAACACAGGGGTTAAAGTCACTGTGAACATGGAAAGGATCTGGAGTTTGATGTGAATCATATGTATTAAGATGCCTGGCAGCCATGGGAAATCTGTGTCGCTGTACATTATTTTACTGGAAATGCTGGTCTTAAGTATTGGCATAGCTGTAGATGATGTAGAAGTGGCAATCACAACCGTGCCCGATGCCAATAGCTTTCCACTTGCTGTGGCACAAACGTAAGCAGGGCCGAGATACGATGACATAGAATACCAATTGCACAAGGATGTCATCATTATGCAAATTAGTGCTTTTTCTGGGGTATAGAGATTCTTTACAGACTTATATACAGTATATCACATAAATAGAGTACCGGAAGTTGTAGCTTCAAGCTACACCAATGGTCTTCTTTTATAAATGTCTGGTAGGGGGGTCCCAACTCTGTCTCAAACTATTGGGTGTTTGTGGGTCCCAACACTGACTCAATCTATTGGGTGTTCTCTGATCCCATGACCTTTAGTCTAAAAGATAAGGTTGCCGGTGGCATCCACATAAAGGTGGAGATGAAATGTGGCACGTTCTCTGCATTGAAGTCTACAGGAGTCACAGAAACGGCAAAGCAAGTCAAGCCTTCCCCAATTCACTGATGATTGCAAGAAGTCAAAAGGGTTTTCCCACCATAGTCATGGCATATTCCCAGGGTACTCCTTAAATATCTGATAGGTGTAGTACTGCCTTTGGGACCCCCATCTACCAGGAGAATAAGGGTGCCCTGTCTTGATCGGCTGTTTCCAAAACCCTAATACACTTTAATGTGGAGAGGTGCACATATACAAGGCAAGTTCTTCATTCAGTTTCCGTATGTAAGCAGTGGCCGCAGACCGGGGTTCAGGGGACCCAGAGGTGAGAACGCAAAATTGTGTTTATATCATAAATAGCTATGGTAGGAAAACCACTTTAACTTCTTGCAACCATTCGAGAATGGGAACCCCCTGAGATGTTTGGAAGTCTCCATAATATCATCCACTTTAATAAGAACATATGCAGCCATCTATCCATTCTGGCTCTGTCTAGATATGGCTGCCAATTACCGCCTCACCTTTCAGATTGAGGGTCAGGGAACAAAGTTCCCCAAATAGGTAGAAACACCAGATGTTGGTCCCCCACCTATCAGACAATTATGGTATATACTGTGCAGGGCTGCCTTAGGGGTGTGCGACCTGTGCGGAGGCACAGGGTGCAATACTCTTGCACAATGAAGGGGGCGCTGCCTTCACAACTTCTGCCGCTAGCTTCCTTTCCTCCCCCATTCCCCTACTTCTTCTAGGGGAGCTGCACTAAATGTGGCTACACAGGACTCTCAGGGGCAATCCAAATGTGCATAAAACTCCCCCCTGCTCAGAAAACATTGAAATGAACCTCCTCCCTCTTTAACTTTAATTTGTCTCCTGAGAAAGCAGAGGATTCCTGACGCCCCTCCTCCACCCCACACATGAAGCCATCAGCATCATCCAGCTTATGGCTCCTAAAGCCATTAAAATTATGCCCAAAGTACTAATATCGCCACCAATTAGGTGTATGTCAATGTATATGTACAGTGTGTATATGTATGTCATTACCTACAGTTTATTGTGTAACTATGTATATGCATGTGTCACTATATATATATATATATATATATATATATATATATATATATATATATATGTGTGTCACTATGTACAGTATGTGTATGTCATTATGTATCGTATATGCATGTCACTATCTATATATGTGTCACTAGGTACAGTATGTGTATATAATTATGTACCGTATATGCATGTGTCACTATCTATATGTGTGACTATGTACAGTATGTGTATGTCATGTACCGTATATGCATATCACTATCTATATATGTTTCACTATGTACAGTATGTGTATATCATTATATACCGTATATGCATGTGTCACTATCTATATGTCACTATGTACAGTATGTATGTCATTATATACCGTATATGCATGTGTCACTATCTATATGGGTCACCATGTACAGTATGTGTATGTAATTATATACCATATATGCATGTGTCGCTATATATGTGTCACCATGTACAGTATGTGTATGTCTATATACCGTATATGCATGTGTCACTATATACATATATATATATATATATATATATATATCACCATGTACAGTATGTGTATGTCATTATGTACCGTATATGCATGTGTGAATACATATGTACTGTATATGCATAGTAATATGGTTATGTAACTATGAGTCACTGTAAATGTATGTGTTGCTATTTATATGTATGTATAACTATGTTTAAAACACTAATGTACATATACTATGTACTCTATGTATATATAGTTATGTTTTTATTTGTGCGTATGTGTATATATATATATATATATATATATATATATACACACACACACACACACACACACATTGTACAGTATTTTTTGTAAGCTGCTGCGTTTAATCACAAGTTTGGATTCTATATAGTTCATTATTTGGGCGCTGTACGGCGGTATTATTTGGATACTGTTTAGTGTTATCATTTGAGCACTGTATGGCACCGTGGATGTGGTATGAGTTATTTGGGTCCAGTATGCCATATAATTTGGGCAGTGTATACTGTATTGTTTGGATACATTATGTACGGTAGGATTTAATATTTAGCCACTGTATAATGTAGTATTTAGGTATGTCATATTATTTGGCCACTGTATACCCCGTATGGCGTTTTATTGAGGCACTGAATACCATTGTTTAGACTTTGTATGGCACATTATTTGGAGGGTATGGTATATATGGTCCATTGTATGGTTGCATCATTTGGGCACTGGGTTAGTATATGGCGACATTAGTTAAAAACTGCTCCCCATCCTTATGCAAGTGGCTTTTTTTGCATTTTAGTGTAACAAAAAATGTATGTAAAAACTGATTCTTAAAGCGGACCTGTCATGTTTTTTTAACCACATTCCTCCCCTAATTTCTCACCAAACCCAAATCCAGTGCTGTAAATGCGCTATTCCAGCTCCCCAGTAGGCATTGCCTCCTGTATTACTGTGACGCTGTCCAATCAGAGTGAACAGCCTCAGGGTATGTGCACACGACAACGCCAAATACGTCTGGAATTGCAGAGCTGTTTTCAGGAGAAAACAGCTCCAGAATTTCAGAAGTTTTGACAAGTGCACGCGTTTTTCGCTGCGTCTTTTACGGACGTAATTGGAGCTGGTTTTCATTGGAGTCAATGAAAAACTGCTCCAATTACGTCCCAAGAAGTTTCCTGCACTTCTTTGCCGCGGGCGTAATTTTACGCGCCGTCTTTTGACAGCGACGCGTAAAATGACAGCTCGTCTGCACAGAACATCGTAAGACCCATTGCAAGCAATGGGCAGATGTTTGCAGGCGTAATGGAGCCGTCTTTTCAGGCGTAAGTCGAGGCGTAAAACACCTCCATTATGTCTGAAAAGAGGTTGTGCGCACATACCCTTACAGTCATGCAGAAGACCGACCTTGTGCTGCTTAATGGTTCATACTATAAGTGTCTGAGGGAATATTCCGATGTTGCGTTCAAGTTGTGTTTTTAATTACAAAAATTGTGACTTAGCCGCACTATCTAAATATACCCTGACAGTGTTAGACACCTAAATTTTATTTCTTGGGGACACTAAAATAAATTTCCACACAAGGAGTGATATTGGCAAAGGCCAGCCCTGATACTGTGGATGTCATAAAAGTCAATGGTGGAAAAACTCCTTTAACGTCTTGTGACCATTGGATATTCGATTTTCCAGGTACATGTCTGGCCCATCACTCCAGCAGCATTACACATGGCACAGTGATTATTTTGGGTAGGGTTACGTGTTGTTGCCGTGTAGTTACTTTTTTGTTGCAATGCAGAGTAGAACTAGCATACAGCATGGGTTCAAAGTTTGGTAAGTAGACCTCACTGTGGCATATTAGAAATGTAATAAACCAAATAGCTGCAAAAAAAATAAATAGAATTATTTCTCTACTCCAAATAGACAAAGTCGCCAAGGACGTTCTTAGAAATTTTTTGTTGTTTCCACTGATTTCAATGGGGGAACCTTCACCATAGAAAGTAATGAGTAATGTCTGGCTAGAACAATGGCAGCATTCAGTCAATTACTACACAATAATGCTTTATAAATAGACTGTAACTGGGCTGACATGCTTCAGTGTGACCGAACTACGGGAGTTAGGCAGAAATTAAAGAGAAAATGAATTAACACACAACGTTCCCCATTGTATCCATTCATTTCAGGAGTTCTTTAGGTTTTCTAATGAATATGTTTTTTTCCTGTGCAGCTTAACATGTTTGGGTTATTGTTCAGGGGCGTATCTAGGGTGGGGCATGTGTCGCGGTGCTGGGTACAGCACTCAGCTGTTTCCGTTACCTCCATTGATATTGAATGGAGCCGCAGGGCACATGCGCAACCACCGCTCAATTCAAAATCCTCCTGACTGCACGATTGCAGTGCTTGAGTGTAATGAATCGGGGTAGGGAGACAGACAGGTGAGCCCTAATCTACCCGCAACTCAGTCCCTGCCTACTTGCACAAACCGTCCTAAGTGACGGCGTATAACTGGGCGACGGTCCATACGCACAGTAAGTTCAAGACAGACAACACAAGACAAGGGCACACAGAAGCAAGGGGGGGTAGGGGCAGTTGCCCACGGAGACACCGTGAGCAACAGGCAGTGGTGAACGAGCCGAATCAAACCAGGAGAGTACATAGTAGCAAAATCAGAGCAGGAGAAGTCAGGCAAGTCAGGGTCAATAAGTAACAGCGGTCAATCGGGTGAATAGCCGGAATCGCAGAGCCAGGAAACCAGACAATCACAGGCAAGGAGCATACTGCAAGTGAGGGTATAAATACACCAAGTGCGGGAGCTAGAACCATCAGGCCAGGCTGTGATAGGTTCTCCCTCTCCTCAGCCTGCAAGCCTGAGTGGTAACAGATTGCGTCATTCTAGCAGACCTTGGAGCTGATGAAGGCTGATTAACACCGGGCGTCGACACAGAACGTGTGTCTGGCAAACCCTTTACATTGATACCTCCTTTCTAGTGATCAGAGAGGACCCAGTGGTGGGGGTCCCAGCGATCAAACATTGATCACCTATCCTGGCGATAGGGGATACATCTTTTAATAGGAAAAACCCTTTAATTCCCAAAGGAAAATATGTAAAAGGCTTCCAACTATCTATTATTTATGGTACCGGTCTCTTCATATGGGGCAGAGGGAACTTTTTGAACCCAGGTCTGGCAGCTGTTATGGAATCACCAGTTGAGCAATTCTCAGGGTAGACGTTTATGGAATTGCTAGGTGAGTGATTCCCCAAAGGCTGCTGGAGACTGCAAATAAATCCGCAACCACAAATCCGTCACAACTCTGATCAGCAGAATCTAAGGCTACTCTATGGTTTTCGCCAGAGCCCACCGCAAGGCAGGTTGGACTTTTCAGCATAGAACCCGGGTTGTTTTAGAAGAGTTCAGTGTTGGATAAGAGGTGCAATTCAGACAATACCAGAACAGATACCAAGACAGCCTGAGGGTAAACAGAAAGTCCAAATCACAAAGCTAGTGGATTGCAGAGGTCAAAACCGGGAGCAGGAAGTCCAAATCATTAAGCAAAGGGTAATCCAGAAACAAGCCGAGGTCCAGCTCCAAAAAGTGCAAATAGTGAAAGGTACAGGGTATAGTCAGAAGCTTGATCAAACGCGTGGAGACAATGAAAATCACAAGCGAAGAAAACAGAACCAACCCATATTTGAATACTCCACCCTCCAATCTAAAAGGAAGCAAGACAGAAGTGGGATAGGCTCAACAACTAAAACCGGAACCGCCCAGAAGCTAGACTAGTAGTCATGGTAATCTTAAAGGGACAGACGTTTCCTATCAGCAGCGACCTCTGCATGCCCTATAGCTACACCCCTGGGAGTATCCCAACCTTGATTCCACGTGGAAGTGTTTCATTATAGAACTTACCCCTTTAAGCATGAAAATATACAACATTAACCCAATACTTGTGACATTTTTCCAAAAATGTATAACTGTATTTAAAAAAAAAATAAAAAAAAATAAATGCAATATAAATTATAGCAAGGATGGATTCACGGTTAGCCAAATAAATTCTGTTTTCCAGTAGGCCCTTCGTGATCTGACATTTTGTTCGGAAAGCATTTAATTCCGGCCATTAGAAGGTATCGTTTCATTCACAAATAGGAACATGTTGGCTGAATTACTGGAGGATGTATATATTTTCTCTCCTACACCTTTAAATTGCCGCTGTCAGCGTAGATGTGTGTAATAAAGATCGCTGGCTAGTTAAGTCATCTGCACTCCCTCAGATAATAGGGAGCCATTAGTGCGCCTGCCCATCATGGCTGGTTTTAGTCAGCAATAATTGACCAGGTTCCCAGTAAACAAGCGTTTTCCTCGTGAAATGTTCAGTATGACGTTAAAGTCAATGATAAAGAAACCCACAGGTGTTGTCTCGGAGCTTGTTAGAAGATTTGCTTTTTCTGTTACGATTGAATATATGCCTAACGCCTATTGCCAGATTACCCAGGCACCGCTGTGGATCGTGCATGTTAGCATGGATTTATTGGGTCGGGTTAAGTCTTTTCAGTAAGCGGCAAATTAACCTTCTCCTCACTACATTTTCCTTTTTTCCTTTAGGTTCAGTTCACACGTTGCGTGAATTCTGCTTTTTTTCCGCAACGGAATTTGTTGCGGAAAATCCGCAGCAAATACAGTAGCAGCAAAGTGGATGAGATAAAACAAATCTCCTCCACACGCTGCGTAAATATTGAGAAGAAAAACCGCTCAGAAATTGACCTGCGGTATAAAATATTATTCCGCAGCATGTCAATTGTATTTGCGTAAACGCTGCTTATTTGTTGCGGGTTTTCCTCATTGAATTCAATAGGGAGGTAAATCGCGAATAGCTCGAGTCCGCAAGAGCTACTACTTGTCAGTGTCTCTTTGCTCTGGCCCATAGAGTTTAGGCCCGAATAAGGGACCCTCTCTATGATGTCCATATGCCCTAATAGGGTACTCTCTAAAGGAGAACCACCTCGACAACCCCTGTCCATATGTCCTATTATGGTATATCGACATCATAGATGGGGTTAACCGCTCGAGACCTCCTCTGTCAAAATTGGGAGCCGTTGAAGGGAAAGCAAGAGTGGCACCTACTCTGACTCGGTGAGACCATGTACTACATGGTTGCCCAAATATTTGAATGAGTGCTGTGTAAGGCTATGTTCACACGCTTAACAAAAAACGTCTGAAAATACGGAGCTGATTCCAGAGAAAATAGCTTCTGATTTTCAGGCGTTTTTGAAGCTGAAAAATAAATTTGGAGCTTTTTTTGAGGCGTTTTTTGAGGCGTTTTTCATAGTGTTCAATTGAAAATCAGCTCCAAAAAATGCCTCAAGAAGTGACATGCTACTTCTGTTTACGGAGCGTCTTTTTACGCTCCGTTTTTTTAAACAGTGGCGTAAAAAGACGCCCCGTATGAACTAAATGCTGTTTTTCCCATTGATATCAATGGGCAGATGTTTGTAGGCGTTCAGCTTTTGTTTTTTCAGTCGTTTTCCGAGGCGTAAACGCCCCGAAATACGCCTGAAAACAGTGTGTGTGAACATACTTTAAGGCTGTGTTCACACAGAGTTTTTTGCAGGAGGAAAATTCCTCCTGCAAAAACTGCTCCAGACGTTTTTTGCACAGTGGTTTGACAAAAACTCGTCAAAACACTCGTCGAGGCGTTTTTTTCCAGTTTCTGACTGATTGAAATGGGGTTTAGGAGGCGGAAACCGCCTCAAGATAGGTCATGTTGCTTCGTTTTACCGCGACGCGGTTTTTCCGCTCGCGGTAAAAAACTCGTCGGCCTCCCATTGAAATCAATGGGAGGCATTTTCGAGCGGTTTTTGACGAGTTTTGCGGAGCGGTTTCCGCGTCAAAAAACTCGTCAAAAAAACTCAGTGTGAACAGGGCCTTATAGTACATTTTCTCCGCAGGATCTTCCCCTGTCGATAAAGGCTGATCAATGGATTTATAGAAGCCTGATCATTCATAACCAGCTTATTACATGGGCAGCTCCCTACTGAGATGGGACTGTCCATTTCAATATTAATGATTGTCTCTTCCAGTCGGATCTCCACCTATTATCGTTACACGTTTGACCACCTCAAGAATTGCCAGCTGAAGACATTTTAAATAGAGTTGAGATTGGTGGAAGGGATAGATATTGTCAATCTTTGCACAGATATACCAATTTATCACTTTTAGCCCAGGGTTTTAAAGATAGATTCATAAACTGATATCCTCTTTAGAAGACTTTATTAAAGAGGTTGTCTCAACATGAAAACTCCTTGTAGAAATTAAGCCAACCAGGCGATATGCTAATGATGATGCTGTGTGGCCAGCTTCTGAAACCTTTGGAAGTTGCGGCCAACTATACACCTCCTGGAATGTCAGATGTATTACTAATCCATGACTGTCCATGTTACAAAAAGATGGGCCGTGTCTACCAGGACAAGTGTGACTAAGGGCAGATTCAGACGAACGTTGCATTTTTGCGCGCGCAAACAACGCATCGTTTTGCGCGCGCAAAAACCATTTGACAGCTGCGTGTGTCATCCGTGTATGATGCGTGGCTGCGTGATTTTCGCGCAGCCGCCATTATAGAGATGAGGCTAGTCGACGCCGGTCACTGTCCAAGGTGCTGAAAGAGCTAACTGATCGGCAGTAACTCTTTCAGCACCCTCGACAGTGAATGCCGAACACAATATCGAGAAACCTGTTAAAAAAAAAGAAAAAGTTCGTACTTACCGAGAACTTCCCTCCCGGCCGTTGCCTTGGTGACGCGTCCTTGGTGACGCGCCTCTCTTGACATCGGGCCCCACCTCCCTGGATGACGCGGCAGTCCATGTGACCGCTGCAGCCTGTGCTTGGCCTGTGATTGGCTGGAGCTGTCACTTGGACTGAATTGTCATCCCGGGAGGTCAGACTGGAGGAAGAAGCCGGGAGTTATTGGTAAGTCAGAACTTAGTTTTTTTTTACAGGTTCATGTTTATTGGGATCGGTAGTCACTGTCCATGGTGCTGAAACAGTTTAACTCTTTCAGCACCCTGGACAGTGACTATCTCCTGACGTCGCGAACCGGAAATTTTTTTCCCGAGTTCGGCCGAACCCGGTGAAGTTCGGTTCGATTGTCCGAGTTCGCTCATCTCAAAGACACTCCATTTGGATGTTTGGAAACAGAAAAGCACGTGGTGCTTTTCTGTTTACATTCATCCTTTTGACAGCTGGTGCGCTGTTTCAGTCGGTTCGCACGGAAGTGCTTCCGTGCGACCTGCGTGGTTTTCATGCACCCATTTACTTCAATGGGTGCGTGATGCGCGAAATACGCGGAGATATTGAACATGTCGCGCTTTTTGCGCAGCTGACAAACGCTGCGCAAAAAGCACAGACTGTCTGTACTGCCCCATAGACTTGTATTGGTCTGTGCGTGGCGCGTGAAAACCATGCGGCCCGCACGGACCGAATACACGTTCGTGTGAATCCCCCCTAATGCTTAGCTGCTCGCTGTCCTGGCTAATGGAAGTGGGTCCTGGGAGAGATACTAAAATACTCAGGGCCGGCTTTAGGGGTGTGCGACCTGTGCCATTGCAAAGGGTGCATCACTACAGCAGGTGGTAGGGGGCGCTGCGCTGGCTCCCTTTGCCTGTTTGTTTCAAAAGCGCTTGGGCCCGGCGACTGAGCAGCTGCCTTTCTGCCCAGGCGCTTCTTCTCTCAGTAGCGTCGCTACCGCTGTAGCAGCCATAGCCGCTGCTAGCGGCAACACCGGGAATGAGGGTGCCCGTGCCGCCCGTCGGGATGGGCCCCCATGGTCGGTGGCACCGCCAGCAGCCGCTGCAGCTGCTACAGCAGTAGCGAACCCACATTCAATAGTATCTGCTACCTTAGGATGCAGGTACTATTGAATACTATAGCAGAGCAGGGAGGTATCTCCTGGAGTGGAATTCTTGACGCTGTGACGGAGGATTCCAATACAGGAGAAGCCCCTGACGTCACTGTCCATAAAAGGACAGAGATGTCACGAGCTTCTCCTGGAATAGAATACCCGGTCACAGTGTCGTGTTTGGATGGGAATTCTGCTTCAGGAGTTGCCCCTGATGCCGCTGTCCACATATGGACAGGGACATCAAGTGCTCTGTCGCAGGGGATTCCGCTCCTTCAGGGAGTTACAGTGGCGCTATCTACAGGAAGGGGGGATGCTACCTACAAGGGGGCTGTATGGCACTACCTACAAGGTGGCTGTATGGCACTACCTACAAGGGGGCTGTGTGGCACTACCTACAAGGGGGCTGTGTGGCACCAACTACAAGGGGACTGTGTGTTGTTACCTACAAGGGGACTGTATGACACTACCTACAAGGGGGCTGTGTGGCACTACCTACAAGGGGGCTGTGTGGCACTACCTTCAAGGGGGCTGCGTGGCACTACCTTCAAGGGGGCTGCGTGGCACTACCTTCAAGGGGGCTGTTTGGCACTACCTACAATGGGGCTGTTTGGCACTACCTACAAGGGGCTGTGTGGCACTATCTACATGGGGCTGTGTGGCACTAACTACAGGGCCTGTGTGATGGTCATTTTACTGTGAGTGGGGGGCTGATGGTCATTACTGTGAATGGGGGGCTGATGGTCATTACTGTGAATGGGGGGCTGATGGTCATTACTGTGAGTGGGGGGCTGATGGTCATTACTGTCAGTGGGGGGCTGATGGTCATTTTACTGTGCGTGGGGGGCTGATGGTCATTTTACTGTGAGTGGGGGGGCTAATGGTCATTTTACTGTGAGTGGAGGGGCTAATGGTCATTTTACTGTGAGTGGGGGGCTGATGGTCATTTTACTGTGAATGGTGGGCTGTGAGCTGATGGTCATATTACTGTGAGTGCGGAGCTGATGGTCTTTATACTGTGAGTGGGGGGGCGGATGGTCTTCAAGTGGTTTCCACCTCTGACCCCCAATTTAAATTAATAGGAGGCAGAAAATACTTGCAGCGCTCATTTGGGGCTTTTTTGCCTGCGTCTTTTACATTAGCTTCAACAGCTTAAAAAAACGCAAAAAAAAAAGGTCAAACAGCGCTGTCAATACAAAATCGAACTCAAAATTTGAGGCAGATTTTTTCTGCCTTACAAAAAATGTGTGTGAACATACCCTATGAGTGTAGTACTTGTTTTTTACTGTTTTCTGTCTTTCTCTAAACAATTTTTGGTAGGGGTGCCCTGAGGAATTTTTTTATATACAAGAATATAACTACTATAATACTGCTCCTATATACAAGAATATAACTACTATAATACTACCCCCTATATACAAGAATATAACTACTATAATACTGCTCCCTATGTACAAGAATATAACTACTATAATACTGATCCTATATACAAGAATATAACTACTATAATACTGCCCCTATATACAAGAATATAACTACTATAATACTGACCCCCTATATACAAGAATATAACTACTATAATACTGCTCCTATATACAAGAATATAACTACTATAATACTGCCCCCTATATACAAGAATATAACTACTATAATACTGCCCCCTATATACAAGAATATAACTACTATAATACTGCTCATATGTACAAGAATATATCTACTATAATTCTGCTCCTATATACAAGAATATAACTACTATAATACTGCCCCCTATATACAAGAATATAACTACTATAATACTGCCCCTGTATACAAGAATATAACTACTATAATACTGCCCCCTATATACAAGAATATAACTACTATAATACTGCTCCTATATACAAGAATATAACTACTATAATACTGCCCTATATACAAGAATATAACTACTATAATACTGCCACCTATATACAAGACTATAACTACTATAATACTGCCCCCTATATACAAGAATATAACTACTATAATACTGCTCTCTATATACAAGAATATAACTACTATAATACTGCTCCTATGTACAAGAATATAACTACTAGAATACTGCCCCTATATACAAGAATATAACTACTATAATACTGCCCCCTATATACAAGAATATAACTACTATAATACTGCCCCCTATATACAAGAATATAACTACTATAATACTGCCCTATATACAAGAATATAACTACTATAATACTGCCACCTATATACAAGACTATAACTACTATAATACTGCCCCCTATATACAAGAATATAACTACTATAATACTGCTCTCTATATACAAGAATATAACTACTATAATACTGCTCCTATGTACAAGAATATAACTACTAGAATACTGCCCCTATATACAAGAATATAACTACTATAATACTGCCCCCTATATACAAGAATATAACTACTATAATACTGCCCCTGTATACAAGAATATAACTACTATAATACTGCCCCCTATATACAAGAATATAACTACTATAATACTGCTCCTATATACAAGAATATAACTACTATAATACTGCCCTATATACAAGAATATAACTACTATAATACTGCCACCTATATACAAGACTATAACTACTATAATACTGCCCCCTATATACAAGAATATAACTACTATAATACTGCTCTCTATATACAAGAATATAACTACTATAATACTGCTCCTATGTACAAGAATATAACTACTAGAATACTGCCCCTATATACAAGAATATAACTACTATAATACTGCCCCCTATATACAAGAATATAACTACTATAATACTGCCCCTGTATACAAGAATATAACTACTATAATACTGCCCCCTATATACAAGAATATAACTACTATAATACTGCTCCTATATACAAGAATATAACTACTATAATACTGCCCTATATACAAGAATATAACTACTATAATACTGCCACCTATATACAAGACTATAACTACTATAATACTGCCCCCTATATACAAGAATATAACTACTATAATACTGCTCCTATGTACAAGAATATAACTACTAGAATACTGCCCCTATATACAAGAATATAACTACTATAATACTGCCCCCTATATACAAGAATATAACTACTATAATACTGCCCCCTATATACAAGAATATAACTACTATAATACTGCCCTATATACAAGAATATAACTACTATAATACTGCCACCTATATACAAGACTATAACTACTATAATACTGCCCCCTATATACAAGAATATAACTACTATAATACTGCTCTCTATATACAAGAATATAACTACTATAATACTGCCCCCTATATACAAGAATATAACTACTATAATACTGCCCCCTATATACAAGAATATAACTACTATAATACTGCCCCTATATACAAGAATATAACTACTATAATACTGCTCCTATATACAAGAATATAAGTACTAGAATACTGCCCCTATATACAAGAATATAACTACTATAATACTGCCCCCTATATACAAGAATATAACTACTATAATGCTGGATCCTATTTTCCTTTTGGCTGCGAGTTGGAAATTCTTGAATAAATCATGGCAGATTATGTCTTGAAAAAGGAAAGGTGGAGATTATAGCAAAGGGGGGAAGAAGTAATATAACCCGTCACGGACAACCTTCCATAATTTAGATTAACTCTTCTGCCACCTTCTTATTTTGACGTTCTTCGACAGTTATCTTTAGTGTTTACATTTAAAAAAATACCAGCATTGTATTTCCCCTTTATGAATAGGAGAGTACTGCCTGACATTGTTCTTTACCATATTAAGGATAGACTTGATCTGAAACAGTCATCTGCTCTTCGTCTGCCAGACAGATTAGTCGTATTTTTATTTTGTATGAAAGTATTGAGGGTGTTATGTAGAATTTCTCAGCCTCGGTGACCATTACCCAACAAAGACGCAGTAACTAGAAAAGTTCCTACATTATAAAATGCAAAATGGCCCTTATGGACATCTGTGCCCACGCGGAGAACGTTAGACTCTACCAGTTGCACTTGGTTCTTGACTTTCTTTCTTGGATGCCATATAAGTTTACTTACTCTTTTTTGGGTATGGCATTGACCTTATTTTTCACTTGTTGTTACCACCTTGATGACTAATTCTTAGTTCACATGTCAGTACAATATTCATTCATGTTTTTTGGTATTGCTCTGTTTACCCAGCGTTTTTGTCTTTGTACTTTATTTTTAAGGGTTTAAAAAAAAAAAAAAAAAAATCAAGAAAAAATACATTCTTTGTGTATCTGGATCACAACTTTGCTGTGCAGACACTGTTTGGGTTTGTTATTCAACTGTATTTATAGCATCACCAGTTACATTCGCATCATTTTCCAGAGTGAACATTGAGTTCCCTGAAATGTCATCAGTGGTGGGGAAAAATGAAAACAATTTGGGCCAAATCCACACCAACCACATTCAGAAAAAACACCCAACCTGAGAATCCAAAAATCAGAAAGGTCCTACACAATCTGTGAGCCTATATGAAGAGTTTACGGCCAGGGGCGTAACTAGGAAAGACTGGGCCCCATAGCAAACTTTTGATTGGGGCCCCCCTCCGCTGGGTATCACACAACCCCCCTTGTAGATAGTGACTCCCTGTAGATTCCACCACACAGCGCCCCCCTATTGATAGCACCATACACAGCCCCCTGTAGATAACGCCATAGAGCCCCCTGTAGATAAAGCCATACAGCCCCCCTGTAGATAACAACATAGAGCCCCCTGTAGATAACACCATACAGCTCCCCCTGTAGTTAACGCCATACAGACCCCCCCAAAAAAATAAAACAGCCTATAGTTTGTCCTACAAAAGAGATGTATCCCCTATCCACAGGAGAGGGTTACATGTGTGATCGCTGGCAGCGATAAGGAGAACCGGGGACCGAAAGTCCCCCTAAGTTCTCCATGACAAACCTTGGACTTCCGGCGTCTGCGCAGCTCAATAAAAATGAAAGGAGCGCTGGTCACGCATGCGCACAAGCGCGACCGGTGCGCAAGTCATTTCTATGGAGCTGAAGACAGACCCCGGAAGTCTGAGATTTGTCATGGAGACTCTCGGTCCCCCGTTCTCCTTATCGCTGGGCGTCACAGCGATCACACATGTATCCCCTCTCCTGTGGATAGGGGATGCATGTCTTTTGTAGGAACAACCCCTTCAGTGGCGTCGCGCTGTAGCAGCCATAGCAGCTGCTAGCGGAGCCTCCGGCCATGGGCGGGGGGGCAGTGCCGGCAGGTGGCATGAGCCCCCTCATGCTGCGGGCCCCGTAGCAGCCGCTATGGCTGCTATAGTGGTAGTTACGCCACTGTGTACGGCTATATACGTAACTTATAATAAGGATCGGTAATGCCAGTTATGAGCAAGCTAGGAGGCAAATTTACCCATCACCAACCTAACACCAACAACACTGCCCAAAAGAGGCATCAGCAGTCTCTACGGCGGGTTACACAGAACATATAGAGGATCCCAGTGGAGGCCCAACGTCACTAGAGGCTTATTATAGGAGCTATATATAGGACCGGTCATGAGTACGTCTGGACCATTAAGTCCTATGGCTATAAAATATTTGGGGTTTTTTTGCAGGAAGAAAACGCCTTCCATTTTATGCTAAAAAATTGTTTGACAATTTCATGTGATCATTAGGGCCAGGGGCAACTGGACGGCCCTGGTAGAGATTTTGTATCTTTTGCATCAAGCCCAAGAAAGTTCTCTACCTGACTAGATAAAAACTGACCCAACGCTCCTCTGTGTACAGGTAAGAGAAGGTCCAACAGTTGTGTAGATTATTGGATGAAGAACCAAAGAACATTGACTGCAGTGACGTTTTTTATTTATTGTTCTACATTTCTTCCATGATGACATCACTTCTCATCAGATGACAGATGTGTGGGCTGCACGTGTTACAGAGAACGTTGTTGAGTAATATGTATGTGTATATCAGTTTGTACAGTATGTGTTTTTGTGTATCTGTGTTTGTGTGTGTCTATACGTGATTGTATATGTGTATCGGTGGTTGTATGTGTGTATATCTTTGTTTGTACGTGTTTGTATGTGTTTGTGTGTGTTGATGTGTGTAGCCTTTTGTGTAACTGTGTATGAATGTGTACATAGTACGGATATATTTCCCTACACCAGATACAAAATGTAATCACTCTCATATAATCCCCCTCATCCAAGCGTGTTCATATAGACAAACGCTACAGCTTATGTCAGAGGAAGCCAATTAACCTACAGTATCTTATTGAAATTCATGTTCATAGACACACATGTAGATACACACACAGACACATATATACATAAACACATACAAACACACACAGACAGACACACACAATCACACACCACATACATAGATACACACACACACACACACACACACACACACACACACACACACACACACATAAGTATATATATAAACACATACACACATATATATTTTTATATATATATACTTTATACATATACACTCATATGTGCACACAGACACACACACATATATATATATATACATACACACACTGCACATATATGCATACATACTGTAAACACATAGCGCACACACACACACATCTGTACACACACACACACATCTATACACACACACACATCTATACACACACACACACACACACACACACACACACACACACACATCTATACACACACACACACATACACACACACATCTATACACACACACACATACACACACACATCTATACACACACACATCTATAC
The DNA here is from genome assembly GCF_050947455.1 of Rhinoderma darwinii. NCBI lineage: Eukaryota > Metazoa > Chordata > Amphibia > Anura > Rhinodermatidae > Rhinoderma > Rhinoderma darwinii. The sequence continues at coordinate 18,723,267 of NC_134687.1, read as the reverse complement.
ACACACACACACACACACACACACACACACACACTCACTCACACACACAATCACACACAATTTTCTAGCGATCCCCCCCGCACAGTGTTTCGTCTTGCAGAGGAGCCGGTGAGACGTGCGGCTGCCGGACCCTCTGTAGCCCGGGATTGGGTCCTGTGTGCCGGGCCCCCCTGTATCTCTGCCGCGTGATTACCGGGGGCAGCATCACATTGGACGATCCCTCCGGGCACAGGGGAGATGACTCAAGCATCATGGGGACCGCTGAATCCAGGAGGATGGAGAAGTTGTATTACTGCTATTCCAGTGTGTGCCGGGCTGACACTGCTACATCCCTGCTCCACTGTCACATAGAAGACTGCAGTGAGTGCAGGAGACAGCACGGGGGGAGAAGAAACAGGACATTAAGCAATGAATGGAGACGGAGGACAGAGACAGAGGCCGCTTCATCCCGTCACTGCGGAGAATCAGGAGTCTCAGCAATCTCAGAAGATCTTCTATAATTGAAAAGCTCAGCCAACATCTCCCTGTCAATAGTGCTGGACACCGGCTCCAAAGTGACTATGATTTACATAGGGGCTGTAATTCAAAGTCCCCAGCAGGACCCCCCCCCCCCCTCCACCACCCAATAACCCACCCACCCCCTCCTCCTCCTCCTTCCACCCATCGAATAATTCAATATACATCAGATTAATAGCAGCATGTGATACATCACAAGAATGTACAGAATAAACCAGAAAACTAAAAATACAGACACCCCTGACCCTGCTGCATCTGTACACCAAACTGCTGCGCCTGCAGAAGCATTACAATAATCTCCATGTGTACAGGTGCTGAATTATACATAGCCATCCTCTAATATAGATAGATAGATAGATAGATAGATAGATAGATAGATAGATAGATAGATAGATAGATAGATAGATAGATAGATAGATAGATAGATAGATAGATATTAGATAGATAGATAGATAGATAGATAGATAGATAGATAGATAGATAGATAGATAGATAGATATGAGATAGATAGATAGATAGATAGATAGATAGATAGATAGATAGATAGATAGATAGATAGATAGATAGATAGATAGATAGATAGATAGATATTAGATAGATAGATAGATAGATAGATAGATAGATAGATAGATAGATAGATAGATAGATAGATAGATAGATAGATATGAGATAGATAGATAGATAGATATGAGAGAGATAGATAGATATGAGAGAGATAGATAGATATGAGATAGATAGATATGAGATATGAGATAGATAGATAGATAGATAGATAGATAGATAGATAGATAGATAGATAGATAGATAGATAGATAGATAGATAGATAGATAGATAGATAGATAGATAGATAGATATGAGATAGAAATAAGATAGATAGATAGATAGATAGATAGATAGATAGATAGATAGATAGATAGATAGATAGATAGATAGATAGATAGATAGATAGATAGATATAAGATAGATAGATATAAGATAGATAGATATAAGATAGATAGATAGATAGATAGATAGATAGATAGATAGATAGATAGATAGATAGATAGATAGATAGATAGATAGATAGATAGATAGATAGATAGATATGAGATAGAAATTAGATAGATAGATAGATAGATAGATAGATAGATAGATAGATAGATAGATAGATAGATAGATAGATAGATAGATAGATAGATATGAGATAGATAGATAGATAGATATGAGATAGATAGATAGATAGATAGATATGAGATAGATAGATAGATAGATAGATATGAGATAGATAGATAGATAGATATGAGATAGATAGATAGATAGATAGATAGATAGATAGATAGATAGATAGATAGATAGATAGATAGATAGATAGATAGATAGATATGAGATAGAAATAAGATAGATAGATAGATAGATAGATAGATAGATAGATAGATAGATAGATAGATAGATAGATAGATAGATAGATAGATAGATAGATATGAGAGATAGATAGATAGATATGAGATAGATAGATAGATAGATAGATAGATAGATAGATAGATAGATAGATAGATAGATAGATAGATAGATAGATAGATAGATATGTATGTGATATATTCATAAACAGAAATGAATATGTAATGCATAATAAATACATAAATAAATGCATCTATATCTATAGACAGACACAGAAATAAGAATGCCTCCATCTCTCATACACATGTAGAGAAATACATATAAACACATCGGTATACATGAGGCATAGACCCAACACGACACAATCCGCACACACATAACACAAAACCATTACAGAAAAAAAAATATATAAAAAACGACATAAAGCCGGTGTCATGGATCTGCTGCTGCGCCGGGATCTGCTCTAAGGCAATGAAGGGAGAAGCTTCATCAGAAAGGAACATATATTACTTTACTGCTTCACTAAAATGTTGGTGTAATGCCCACCCCCTTCCCTCTGCCCATGTCTGAGCGGCTCTGTGCTGGCGTACAATCATGACTAGCTTACAACACTCAGTGAGCTGCACTAGGACCAGCTGAAGGGAAGGATCTGCTGCTCTCTCTCTCCCCCCACAAAAAGAGCAAGAAAACCACCAGACAGCCGCTCCGCTCAATCACTGACTTACAAAAATAATTTTTTGGATGTTTTTGGGGGGGATGTTTTTGGAGAATAGATCAGATGATGGACGTTAAGCAGCTCGCCAGATGTCGTGTCCTTATTAGCAAAGTGTTTGGAGTTCCTTCCAGAATGTCACAATCCTAACCACAGGGGGAAAAAAAAAAAAGGACAGGCAAGAAAAGGAGATCCTTGAAGGTCCTACAAGTCAGCTCGAAAAAGGTAACCGGACCCCCCTACACCCCCACCCACCCCCACCACCACCACCCACCCTTCGCTCCCATTCAGCTCATTGAGACAAGCAAAGGGGGACATTGTAAGGCTGCCAGCGTTGAACAAGCTGAAAGCTACTGTATTACTAGCACAGAGGGGTCTTTTGAGACCCGCATCTAATTAACCAAAACACAAAGCAAGCGGCTGAATGGAGCTTGTCACTCTCTGGAAAAGAAGGGTGGGTAAGACACTTTTTTAAATTCAATTCTTTCATGAAGAAAAATCTTTTTGCCCCCCTTTTCCCCATCAGCGTTGATCATGAAAAAGACCGACTCCCCTTCCTATTTGAGTGAACTTTAAATGCTGCATGTTCCCATCTCCTACCTGTATCTCTGCTGCTGACCTATGACATGTATTTTATTCCAATATGATGTAGACATTGGGAACGATTTCAATGGACATTCTCGAGAAAATTTGGAAACGTATTTGCTAATGGATTTCCTTCTCATTGGTCTCTGTTTAAACTGGATGTTGAGAAAGCCCCCGGGGTTAATACTGTGCGCACTGGGCATATTTATCAAAATGCTTCCCCTGGTGAATAGCGGCTGTCCGCGCGTCTGTCGCTGCGAGGGCAGATTTTTGTACTGTGAATCGCAGAATGTCACGGAGCTGCCTGGCAACCTGTCGGGTGTGATGGGCTTGTCTCTGCGGTACAACAGCATCTCTGAGCTGCCAGACGGACAGTTCACAGGGTTAATGCAACTCACGTGGCTCTACCTGGATCACAATCACATAGAAACGGTGGAAGTCAATGCCTTTCAAAAATTGCGTCGGGTCAAAGAACTGACGCTAAGTTCCAATAAAATAACACATCTGGCCAACCACACCTTCCGACCCATGCCAAACTTACGCAGTATGGATCTATCCAACAATGACCTGCAAGCCTTGGCACCGGATCTTTTCCATGGTCTACGCAAACTGACGAGTCTACAGTTGCGGTACAATGCCATCAAGTTTGTGCCAGTGAGGATCTTCCAGGACTGTCGCAGTCTGGAGTTCCTAGATTTGGGATACAATCAGTTGAAGAGTCTGGCCCGTAACTCTTTCGCAGGCTTGTTTAAACTGGCCGAGCTCCACCTGGAGCACAATGACTTGGTCAAGGTGAATTTAGCTCATTTTCCCAGACTCCTCTCTTTACATTCCCTCTTCATGAGGAAGAATAAAGTGACTATTGTAGTTAACTCTTTGGACTGGGTGTGGAAACTAACAAAAATGGACCTCTCTGGCAACGAGATCGAGTACATCGAACCTCACGTTTTTGAAAGTGTCCCCCATCTGGATTCCCTACACCTAGATGCCAACCGCCTCACCTACATTGATCCCAGAATCCTCAATTCTTGGAAATCTCTCACCAGCATCACCCTGGCTGGGAATAGCTGGGACTGTGGGCGCAATGTGTGTGCCTTGGCCTCCTGGCTGAGCAACTTCAAGGGTAGGTATGATGGCAACATGCTATGTACCACCCCAGAGTATGCCCAAGGAGAGGATGTCCTGGATGCTGTCTATGCTTTCCACCTATGTGAGGACCCAGCAGATCCCACCAGTGCTAATGCCATTTCTACAGCTGTCAACAACAGTGACAAAAACGGTGCCACCATCACCACCACCACCTATGATGTACAGGATACAGAAGGGGAAAAGACTACTGATAACCTTATGGCCACCATGCCCAGCGAGCACCCTGAAAATACAGTCCAAATTCATAAGGTGGTCACTGGGACTATGGCGTTGATTTTCTCCTTTCTCATTGTGGTTTTGATGTTATACGTTTCTTGGAAGTGTTTTCCTGCCAGTCTCAGACAGATGAGGCAGTGCTTTGTGACACAACGTAGGAAGCAAAAGCAAAAACAGACTATGCATCAAATGGCTACAATGTCTGCCCAGGAATACTATGTTGATTACAAACCCAACCACATTGAGGGAGCTTTGGTAATCATTAATGAATATGGTTCTTGTTCCTGCCACCAGCCGCCTGCCAGGGAGTGTGAGGTGTGATCTTCTTACTTTTCACTGGGAATAACATTGTGTAACCAAATAACAATGGCAGATAGACAAGAAGCTGGATGAATCCTCGTGCTTTACACTCCCTGACTGGCATTGTGCAGGAAAGACTTAACATTTTAGCTTTATTGTGTCTTAAACCTTTCAGGACAGTGAGATGTAAACAAAAACAAAACAACAAACAAACAAACTAAAATATTCTGATGGTACCAAGATTTGTCTATATTCAGGAGGGTGTAAAAAGAGGTACCACATTGATTTCTTTTTTGTAAACTACCATGTTAAAAAAAAAGGAAAAAGAATAAAATAGCATTTACAATATTTGCAGAGTGGTGTCCACTAAATCAATGCCAGTGATTGCAGAAACCCCCCCCCCCCCCCACACCTTTCCTGCTACATCTGCAGTTGTGTTCCAGCAAAATTAAACAGCCTTGATTTAGCCATAGATGGATCGATGCTTGATAGTCAAGGCTCACACTGCAAGAAACTGGAGATTACTTCCAGTCCAGCACTGCGGATCTGGATGGCTAAAAGAATTGGCAGTGCTGGGAATATCCAGTTCACCTGTTGAAGCGTTCAATGTGTCTGAGTGGGTTAAATTTATGCTTTCGTTGCAGCAAAAAAAAATTCTAGAAATTGTTTATGATTAGGTTCCAGATCAGATATAGCAGAGCTGGGTTGGTCATTTGGCACAATTCCTGGTCATATCACAATGCGAACTTCTTGCACGTTGATCGATGTAGCCCTGACAACAAATGCAGCACTGCTACATCTGTAGATCTCTAACAGAACAGCATTTGTGGAATGTGTCGGGGACAAGCTTTGATGGTGCAGAGGACTTGGCTTTCGACTTGTGGTTTGTATTGATGAAAGCTCATTATTGCATTAGCTGGAATTTTAAGCATGGGGGTTTGTAAAGGGACAATGATGAGAATCCACATCTGGTTACTAGAGAGGATGATAGGAATAAAGGAGAAAACCTTGGGTGTTAATAACCATATTGCATCAAACCCATCACTGACTGCATAGACAATGACATTTGTTGGATGCTGCTTGCGGATTTGTTGCTTTTATAGCATTTTTTTTATTTATATAGAATGAAGTAGGATTGGCAAGGGCATGCTGGGAGTAGTAGTCCCACCAGAGATAAATGCAGCAATCAACATCTCATCCTTTTAACCCTCCCTTATAATAACAGAGGTGATGGAAGTCTTTGAGGCTAAATTCAATGCAGCATAAATATGTGAACCCCCCTAGACCTACACCTATCATACATAAATATATGTATAGAAATTGACGGAGGTGCCAGGCTTAAGATGAACATCGCCCTACGAATCAAAGCGCTGCGTTTAATTCTTATGTTCCTATGGCAACCAAATCAAGTCCAAATATAACATATACAATGAGTTGACTCCTATAGGTTTACCTTTTGTCTGCCAAAATAAATGTCTATGGCTGTTGATTTCAATGGGTGTTTCCAGCATGCAAATAAACTAATAGGAATAAATTGGTGACCCTGTCAGGGAAAATCTGGTCCCTTTTTAGTCCCCCTTTTTTGCCATAGTGGATTGTGGTGCAGTTCATAAAACAATCTGTTGCAATCTCCCAGGATCAGGGAAGGGAGGGGTTAACGTGTCACATGCACAGTTCGGCTCTGTTATGTTTCAGTGACCCATGACTGCAAGGGGTTAATCCGCCCCCTGCTTGATTTCACGTCTACCAGGCGTTTTCCCTGTAGCTCTATAGAATAGAATCGTTTTTTCTTCATTTCACCGCCCAAAGTAATTCTACAAAGACAAATTAAAAAAAAAAAAAAAAACGTAACTAAAAATATTTTGAAAATGTTCAATGTGAAGGGAGTGAAAATGTTTATAGCTGAGGGGTCCGGGTTTGGATTTCTTCTTTTTAATAAGTCCTAATATGGTTTATAGGGTTAATTAAATGGGGGTCCAGCATGACATTTGTGCCTGGTATATAAGCAATGCCTGTTAAATTCAATGGGAGCTATGTAATTCTTTATTTCCCCTGCAGAGGCACTACAGTAAAAATAATTATCTTGATTACAAGTTAGTGGTTATAATAGCTGATAGGGGTTGGGGGCGGGGGGGGGGGGGGGTGGCTCCCAGCAGTGGTATCCCCTCTGTAATCAGATGGTGTCTAGGGGTCATCAAGCCCCTATAAAACGGCCCTCTCGTGCTTATTCCTTGGTACTGAATGAGAGATGATAGATAGATAGATAGATAGATAGATAGATAGATAGATAGATAGATAGATAGATAGATAGATAGATAGATAGATAGATAGATAGATAGATAGATAGATAATGAGATAGATAGATTATGAGATAGATAGATTATGAGATAGATAGATAGATAGATAGATAGATATGAGATAGATAGATAGATATGAGATAGATAGATAGATTATGAGATAGATAGATTATGAGATAGATAGATTATGAGATAGATAGATAGATAGATAGATAGATAGATAGATAGATAGATAGATAGATAGATAGATAGATAGATAGATATGAGATAGATAGATAGATATGAGATAGATAGATAGATTATGAGATAGATAGATTATTAGATAGATAGATAGATAGATAGATAGATAGATAGATAGATAGATAGATAGATAGATAGATAGATAGATAGATAGATAGATATGAGATAGATAGATAGATAGATAGATAGATAGATAGATATGAGATAGATAGATAGATAGATAGATAGATATTAGATAGATAGATAGATATGAGATAGATAGATATGAGATCGATAGAGAGATAGATATGAAATAGATAGATAGATATGAGATAGATAGATAGACATGAGATAGATAGATAGATAGATAGATAGATAGATAGATAGATAGATAGATAGATAGATAGATAGATAGATAGATAGATAGATAGAGAGATAGATATGAAATAGATAGATAGATATGAGATAGATAGATAGACATGAGATAGATAGATAGATAGATAGATAGATAGATAGATAGATAGATAGATAGATAGATAGATAGATATTAGATAGATAGATAGATAGATATGAGATAGATAGATATGAGATCGATAGAGAGATAGATATGAAATAGATAGATAGATATGAGATAGATAGATAGACATGAGATAGATAGATAGATATGAGATAGATAGATAGATAGATAGATAGATAGATAGATAGATAGATAGATAGATAGATAGATAGATAGATAGATAGATAGATAGACAGGCAGACAAATATATATTTGATATCTAGATAATTATATAGCTCATACAATTTTAACCAATGGGTATTCCATTAAAAAAAAAAAAAAGTCTATTGCATGTTTATTATTCTTAATTACAAGATGTTGTGGGACTACAAGTCTCAGCATGACCTACCAGCCTACAGATAGAGACCACAAGTGCAAGAGATGAAAAGACCATGATGAAAGGTAGATCCGTCAGTGCCAGGGGCAGCGTGTGGATTATTATGGGTGCAGTGCCATCTACAGTGAGGATCCTTATTTTCCTTCTCTAGTATGAAACCAGCAACACAGGACGATGCCAGGCAGCACTGTCTATGCCCTCCCCAACCACGAGCTAAGACAGAAAGGATTACATTCCCTTTATGTGAAAGAACATAAAAGAAAACTCTGTCAAATTGCTACATTGTTGCTACAACAGATACAATCCTGACACAATATAATATATATAATAGAATAGAAATATCTAGATAATAACCAGGACGGGTCGTGTCTGCTGTAAAGGTCGTGTAGTTGCCTTCTGATTCATCATTAGCCTTAACTACTATGGGGGTTTTGGTTTTACAGGGATGGAGTTTTGTGACAGGGTCGCAGTGATTAATGGTCCCTGTGGGAATGTGGTTAGTCATGTTATCACACAATTCTCCTACAAAGGTGATGCCTGAGATGTTCCCCCGCTGAGAGCAGACCCCACCAGCCGGGTAACAAGATTTATTAGGACTGAAATTCACATTAAAATGGGATTAACTTGTGGCAATATACAGTATGGTCTTTGGAAAAATCCCTATCGACCTGATCTACACACAGCGTCTTCTGTATGTAGCTGTGTATGTATACAGAATATATATGTGTGCACTTTATGTAAAGCGAGAGATGCAGGGTGGATATCAGAGATAGATAGATAGATAGATAGATAGATAGATAGATAGATAGATAGATAGATAGATAGATAGATAGATAGATAGATAGATAGGATATGAGAGAGAGCAATAGATTGAAACAAGAGAGAGACATAGGTATGAAAGATAGACAGATATGAGATAGATGTTAGATAGATAGATAGATAGATAGATAGATAGATAGATAGATAGATAGATAGATAGATGGATGGATGGATGGATAGATAGATAGATAGATAGATAGATAGATAGATAGATAGATAGATAGATAGATAGATAGATAGATAGATAGATATGAGATAGATTTTAGCTAGATAGATAGATTAGATAGATAGATAGATAGATAGATAGATAGATAGATAGATAGATATGAGAGATAGATAGATAGATTAGATAGATAGATAGATAGATATGAGAGATAGATAGATAGATATGAGAGATAGATAGATAGATAGATATGAGATAGATAGATATGAGATAGATAGATATTAGATAGATAGATATGAGATAGATAGATAGATAGATAGATAGATAGATAGATATGAGATAGATAGATAGATATAGTTAGACACACACGTGGCACAGGGGGCAATAAAAGTACCCTTTTATTCACATTTAATGCGGAGTGCTGCCTATTTTTTTAATACTATCGAGTTTTGGAACGTGGTCTGTTCCTGAGGATTTGCACCCACTGTTTGCCGGTGCTGCTGGATACATTTGTTTGCCTAGATAGATAGATAGATAGATAGATAGATAGATAGATAGATAGATAGATAGATAGATAGATAGATAGATAGATAGATAGATAGATAGATAGATAGATATGAGATAGATAGATAGATAGATAGATAGATAGATAGATAGATAGATAGATAGATAGATAGATAGATAGATAGATAGATAGATAGATAGATATGAGATAGATAGATAGATATGAGATAGATAGATAGATATGAGATAGATAGATAGATAGATAGATAGATAGATAGATAGATAGATAGATAGATAGATAGATAGATAGATAGATAGATAGATAGATAGATAGATAGATAGATAGATAGATAGATATGAGATAGATAGATAGATATGAGATAGATGATAGATAGATAGATATTAGATAGATAGATATTAGATAGATAGATATGAGATAGATAGATAGATAGATAGATAGATAGATAGATAGATAGATAGATAGATAGATAGATAGATAGATAGATAGATAGATAGTAAAGGAACGTGAAGTAGAATAATTGTCAATAGACAATAATTAAGGGAACATTCTAGTTATCAATCACATATAATAAAGTGCTAATTACCTCTGCTAAAGAGATATAAATTAAGAGATGCACATAAGTAAGTTCCGTCCAGGTTGGGAATTGGGAAGCAATGCATTATGGGGCCGTACTAAGATAAAATGATAGTTACCGATATCTACTTTTTATAGCGTGGTGTCCTATACATATCATGTAGTGGGGGGAGGGTCAGAATTATCCATGTCAAATTGTGTGATTGCTGGAACTTCCCTTTAAGGAGGTTTTTGGATCTCATGCCGTTTTTTCATTATTCACGGTGATGACTCATCTGGGCCACAGAAAGCTCGGCCTCAGTGTGATAGAACCTGGAATGGAAAATTATGGATCACCTAAAGGTGCCAAGGCCTAGATGTAGATGTACAAATACAGAATAAGAGCTTTACGTGGCCCATCCACATGACCTCTCAGCAATGTTTTATGTGGCCTGTAGACAACAAACTTTTGGGGCCGGACTAATGGACAGAAGCTGCAGTTTATGTCACATGACCTGTATCCTTTGGTCCATCCGGCGGTGTGTATGGGAGGTAGAGGTTACTCATTCCAAATCAACACCTTTGGCATTAGCAGGGCTAGGATCTCAAGCCGTGCCCCAAACCATGGCAGCAGTCAGGAGAACCGGGGGGATATTTTCCCACTGACTGTCACCTTTGACTTGGTAAGTCAGCATTAATGGGCCTGTTGGGTTCAATATTCTGTATTATCGGACGCTCAGGAAAATAATATAAAATGTATTTCAAAGGGTAAAAAGTACTGAGGAAGAAAACCCTAAATAGTGACATCACTAAGGTTTTTTTTAGGGGACCATGGCACTGTCTCTGCTAAATCTCCTGGAAAATGGAAGAATATCATGCAGATCTGGACTGGAAACAAGTGCCGGATTGTCAGATTTGTGTGTTGGTGTGTTTGTTTATGTATGTGCCACATATAACAATAATAATAATAACAATAATAATAATAAACAAAAAATATATTTATTTACTAATATATAGCACCAACAAATTCTGTGTGTGTGAGTGTGTGTGTGTGTGTGTGTGTGTGCTCTTATGTGTATACGTGTTTGTGTTTTTGTGCTTATAGAATAATAATCTTTATATAGCACCAACATATTCCGTAGCACTTTACCCATATGTTTATATGTGTGTTTATGTATGTGCTCATGAGTAAATATGTGTACGGTATATATGTTCTTATATTTATATATATATATATGTGTGTGTGTGTATGTATGTATGTGCTCATGTTTATGTGTGTGTATATAGGCTTGTGTATGTATGTCTGTGTATGTTCTTATATGTATATATGTGCTTGTATTTATGTGCTCATATCTGTGTGTATATAATTTACTCATATGTGTACATGTGTGTGTATGAATGTACTCCTATGTGTATGTATACGTGTGTATGAATGTACTCTTGCGTGTGTATGAATGTACTATTATGTGTATGTATGAATGTACTATTATGTGTATGTATGAATGTACTATTATGTGTATGTATGAATGTAATATGTGTGTGTATGAATGTAATATTATGTGTGTGTATGAATGTACTATTATGTGTGTGTATGAATGTAATATTATGTGTATGTATGAATGTATATTATGTGTGTGTGTATGAATGTACTCTTGCGTGTGTATGAATGTACTATTATGTGTATGTATGAATGTACTATTATGTGTGTATGAATGTAATATTATGTGTATGTATGAATGTAATATTATGTGTATGTATGAATGTACTATTATGTGTGTGTGTATGAATGTACTCTTGCGTGTGTATGAATGTAATATTATGTGTATGTATGAATGTAATATTATGTGTATGTATGAATGTAATATTATGTGTCTGTATGAATGTACTATTATGTGTATGTATGAATGTAATATTATGTGTATGTATGAATGTACTATTATGTGTATGTATGAATGTAATATTATGTGTATGTATGAATGTACAATTATGTGTATGTATGAATGTACTATTATGTGTATGTATGAATGCACTATTATGTGTATGTATGAATGCACTATTATGTGTATGTATGAATGTACTATTATGCGTGTGTACGAATGTACTATTATGCGTGTGTATGAATGTACTATTATATGTATGTATGAATGTACAATTATGTGTATGTATGAATGTACAATTATGTGTATGTATGAATGTACTATTATGTGTGTGTATGAATGTACTATTATGTGTGTGTATGAATGTAATATTATGTGTATGTATGAATGTACAATTATGTGTGTGTATGAATGTACAATTATGTGTATGTATGAATGTACAATTATGTGTATGTATGAATGTTCAATTATGTGTATGTATGAATGTACTATTATGTGTGTGTATGAATGTACTATTATGTGTGTGTATGAATGTAATATTATGCGTGTGTACGAATGTACTATTATGCGTGTGTACGAATGTACTATTATGTGTGTGTACGAATGTACTATTATGTGTGTGTATGAATGTAATATTTGTGTGTGTATGTATGAATGTACTATTATGTGTGTGTATGAATGTAATATTATGTGTGTGTATGAATGTACTATTATGTGTATGTATGAATGTACTATTATGTGTGTGTATGAATGTAATATTATGTGTGTGTATGAATGTAATATTATGTGTGTGTATGAATGTAATATTGTGTGTTTGTATGAATGTACTCATGTGTATATGTGCGTACGTAGGAACGTGTGTGTGTGTGTGTGTGTGTGTGTGCGTGTGTGTGCTTGTGTGTATACATGCTTATATATGTCTTTCCTGACCTTTCCTCTTATCTCAATATATCTTGAGATGTGTAGTTCTAGATTAGCAGCTTTGAAGAAAAAAAAAGAAAACTTTGCAATGCTTTGTCACAATATGTCTGTACTATATGTGTCTATTTGTGGCCACGCAGGGGGTTCAATGTAAATGCAGCCTGTAAATGGGTTTTGCTAGCATGTCGTGATATTATATTGAATTGGTTTCATGAGAAGTTGCAGTCCTTAACCATATTCAAGCAAAGACAAGAGTGGCCACACCTGTATGTTTGTGTGTATGTTGCTCGTGTGTGTGTGTGTATATATGTGCTCAGACAATATGGGTCTATTCGTGTGTGCGTGTGCGTGCTGATACTGTATGTATAGGTACAGATGTTGCTGTGTCTATCTTGACTTTTAACACACAGTGGTAATATTCCTTATCTTGACTTTTTCAATGACTTTTCAATGACTTTTGTTGTGTGATATCACGCTGCAGCAAGTTATCAGAATCAAGTTAAAGATGGCTCCATCTGTATATGTATGTGTTCATACAGGATGTGTTTGTGTACTCATGTGTGTGTATGTGCTCATACTGTATGTATATGTGTTCATAGTGTGTGTGTGTGTGTGTGTGTGCTCATAGTGTATGTATATAGTAGGTTTGTACTCGTGTGTGTGTGTGTGTGTGTGTGTGTGCTCATAGTGTATGTATATAGTAGGTATGTACTTGTGTGTGTGTGTGTGTGTGTGTGTATGTGCTCATAGTGTATGTATAGGTATGTACTACTGTGTATGTATGTGCTCATACAATATGTATGTACTTGTGGGTGTCTCTGCTCATAGAGTATGTGTTTATATGTATGTGTGTATATGTGCTCATACTGTATGTATAGGTGTGTGTGTGTGTGTGTGTGTATGTGCGCTCATATAATATGTATGTACTTGTGTGTTTCTGTTCTCATATTGTATGAGTTTATATGTTTGTGTATGTGCTCATAATGTATGTATAGCTATGTACTCGTGTGTGTGTGTGTGTGTGTGTGTGTGTGTGTGTGTGTGCTCATAGTGTATGTAACATGGTGCAGCTGCTCGGTTTTGCCAGTACCTGGTGTATCTCGCTACCACTTTTTTTTGTGAGTAATTTTTTGGTAAATCTGTTGCCAACTGTACAACTACACATCTTTTTTTATCTCTGCCACAAACAAGTTTGGTAAATATGAGGTTCAGTCTAAACACCATTTATTTCAATGTAACCAGGAAACTGGCAAATCAATATGCCCCACAAGATGAGCGGTGCCAAAGAGCAAACTCAACTCTGCTGCACACACATATATGTATTCGTATGACCCCGTAACAAAATCCTGCAAACATCCCTACAATCCGGTACATCAATAAACCGGAAGACCAACCTTCTCCTAATATAATAATATTGGCTGCACCGATTTCTTTGCTCTTCGCTACATATTAGGAGGTCTGATCTTTCTCCTGATACATATATATATATATATACCTCTTTACTGCCTTCTCGCTCAGAATTTCTCCCTGTCAGGGGGCGCTGGTAGATCTCCCCTCTTTACTCACATCTATACCGAGAGTCCTGATGATAATCTTATTAATATAAGGATGCGGCTCTCCCAGAATGAGCTCCCTCCAATATTGCACCTTACACCTCCATCCGTCCCCCCGGCTCTCCACTGACGGACACTTTCCTGGCTAAACCTGTAATTATGAGCTTCTAGCCATATGTACATTTATTTTTATTTTTTATAA